>NW_010965869.1:806804-836662 GCF_000463585.1 Tarenaya hassleriana | reverse complement strand
TTTTAACCACAGGGTGAGCTAACACCGAGACGGTGTTCAGTTCAAGTCTGAGGGAGAGATTCGATAGTCATATACATTGATAGTCATTTTTTTTTCAGGATATTATATATATATATCTATATTTGTGTGTCTAAAAAAAAAAAAAAAAAAAAAATCGGATGGAAGAGAAGAACCTGGTGACTTGGGCAAAGAACCAGTCTCTTCCATAGTCGCTGGTGCCAATCGTGTAGACCAAATCCCCGTCTGGGTACATTTCCGAATACCTTTCCCATAATCCGTATTGCCTAAACCTATAAATCCACTTTAAATGAGTTAATATATTTTCTATATATTTGTACCAAAGAATTATATAAACACAACATAAGTGTATATATATATATATATATATATATATATATAGTGTGTGTGTGTGTGTGTGTGTGAATGTGAGACCTGTCGGGATGATTAACGTAGAGTCTGTTAATGTATTTGGGGCTGGGATCAGGTACATAAAATTCAGCGGCAGACCGATCGGGGATGCCAATCTCCCATAATGTCGGTCCATTTCTCGGAGGCTGGTAAACAACGTCTTCCACGTATATATAACATCCTGCAAATATTTACATTCACTGTTTTTTTGTAATGTCAAATCAAACTATAATAATAATAATAATAATAATAATAATAAAAAATTAATAATAACAAATGACCTGGGGTTATGGTGATAATCTCCTCGTACTTGAAGTCTCCGATGAAACCGGGAACCCATGCATAGAGGTTATATTGACCAGGTCGTATTCCACTTATGTAGAAGAACCCTTCTTCGTCCGACGTTGTCCAAAATTGGTATTCCTGAAAAAAAAAATTCCAAACGAAATTCCGGATTTTCATTTTCGGTTTTTTTTCTTTTCAAAATTTTATATATTCTTAACATGCTTCGTTTCACTTAAATTTAGATTTCTATGGAAAAAATATTTATTGATTTTTTAAGTTATTTAATTTTTGGATCGAATTTAATACCGTATTATTTGTTTCTGTTTTAGGGTAGAAAAACAAAATGATTAGCTAACAAAAACAAAATAAAATAACCTTGCATTCCCTTTGCCATGAACCAGGAGCCCCAGGTGGAGCCAACCCGACATAACCTCTATTTGCTGGAATTAAACCTTCCTCTAAGTATCTGAAATATATGTAAATAATTCACATGAATATTCAAAAATAATACTTGTTTTATATCGATTTTCCAAATTGTTTCTCAAATACGGTAACGATAATAGAAACTTTTTTTTATTATCATAAATAGAAGGTTAGTTTTAATAAAAATAAGGAATATTGTAGTAAATATAATACGAAATTAACCCAACAGTTCTTCGTTGGATGCAGAAAAAAAAAAGTGAGTAATGTTATATCTTCACTTCATTAAAATTTTCTCCTAAAAATTCTTCTAGTTATCTTATTAGACCACTCATCGATTCATTTGATTTTTTTTCTTTATTCTTCTCATTTTACTATACCTAATTTACTCCTAACTCTAAACCCTAAACTATATAACTTGTAAACCCTAGACCCTAATCTTTAAATTTTAAACCTAAACCCTAACATCTAATAAACTCTAAACTCTAAACTATAAACCAACCCTAAAACAGAAAACCACAGATTTTAAATTCTAAACTCTAGGATTTGTATTTTGTGGTTTATGCTTTAAGGTTTAGAGAATATTTTATTATTTAACTTTAGGTTTAGGATTAGGGATAAACAAGAAACCAAGAAAAAAAATTGGAAAAAATAAGAGAATTTAAAATTGTCAAGTGGTACAATAGAAAGAAGTTTTAAAATGATATAGCATTTATTTGAAAATAAAAAATAAAAAGAGTGGCGATGTGTGCTAATTTACCTGTCTCGAACAAGCAGTCTACCAACGACATTACCACGTTGGTCGGCTTTCACAAAATCCTCCGAAGCCGGGAAATCGTACGGCCAACTCTCAACTTCCGCAACGGTCTGCGAAAATAATCGGATTCCAACATTCAAATTCTAATGATCTCGAATTGAAAAATTGTTGAGATTAATCAATGATGATGATCTGATTGTATGTATTAAGATGTGTAACCTGAGATTTAGCATCATCCCATAGCCATAGAGGATCATCATCATCATCTGTAGAAGAGTTCAAGTAGATGAAAACCGGCCCAAAAACTTTCTTCCATTGTTCTCCGACACCGAACTTTGGCACGAGATCGTCTCCCGAATAATGTGCACTTGAGAATACCTGTTTCAAGAATCCAAAAACGACGTTTTCTTGATCTTCTTGTCATCTCGAGGGCTCAAAGAAAGCGCAAACCGAATTCATATGGTTACTATCCAAAAGAAACCGATTAACCAAATGAAACAAGTAGATATGGTTAAAAAAAAAGAACCAATCTTTAAAAGGGTCTGAAAACATTCCTATATATATAAGGAAAGGATACAATTTTTCGGACCGTACAATCAATGGTTTATGGTTTAGACCAAAATGGTTAGGGAGCCGAGAGGGCTTACGGCAAGAGAGGTGGGTCCGACGTGGGATGTCAAGTTCTGTTTGTGAGGGCCTCCGGTTCGGAACTCTTGACTCGGAGTGATGAGCCAAAACCCGACCAGCGGCTGCTCGGTAGATATCCATCCATGGACGAGAATGTCTTTGTTTTCGCATGAGTATTGGTACTTATCGTCCACCTTGCATCCGAACCCGCATCAAAACGATAGAAAGAATCGATTATATAGCGAAAACTAAACTGGAAAACATTAAGAATTCTTAGCCGTTTTTTCAATGCAAGAGCAAGAAAAGCCTAAGTATGTTTCATAGTTTAGGCTATGATGGTTTTCTCCCTATTAGTAGAGCTATATACACATATATATAATATATATGTATAAAATAAGAGGTAAATATTATGAATATATATATATATATATGAATACCTCCCCGGTGAACTCGGGTTCGATAGGGTTAACAAGTAGAACAGCTTCAGGGTAAGCCAAAGCTTGGCCTCTGTCTTGTAAGCGGTCATCAGGCAAAGGCATGAACCTTTGTCTATTATCGGCAATGGCCATGTAATGGAACCTTCTCAATCCACATTTTGTACAAAACCAATATAATCCAAAATCATTTTCCTCGGAATGATTATAAAGAATTCCATAGTATAATTGTTGGTTAATTTATTACTTGTCTTTTCTGAGCTTGAAGGCAATCCGGGTTTCTGCCATGCTGAAAGCAGGCCACTGCTCGGAATGCTCGTAGATTGCGTATGTGTAGAACCCCGACGAACCTCGAAGCATCACAAATCTATCCGATATATATAACATCCGAGAACGGATACTTTCTTGTCATGTTCGATGAAATACGAAGAGTTTAATTTAAGGAAAATAAGAAAGGAAGGACCTTTTGTCAATGTTCAAAGGTACAGCTTTTCCTTCTTGTGATGGATCCCAAGTTCGTGTGAACGAAAGCTCGATCTGTTCTTCCTTCTCGACTATTACTTTGAAGCTTGTTCCTCGTATCCTATTTCCGAGATGCGCCACAAACAAGATATCAAACTAAGAGCCGGGCGAAGTTGTTGAAGCTCGGGTAGTAGAACGTGCCGAAAAACCACTTACACATCGAAAGCACCTGTAGTTCCTGATCCACTCCATACCAGGTCCCAATATCTGCTCATCACGGTTTCAAGACAGTATATAACGATTTCACCCGTTTATAATGATCGTTTCGGTTGAGAATATTTCTCAATCTTGATTGAATGATCTGTACTTTGTTAAAAACTCTACAAACTCATAATAAGAACAGTTGAAAAAAAACTCTAATATCGCATACCCTCTGTTGGATTCTTCGTTACGAACCTCGAGCAAGTTATCGAGGCCATTGTACTGGATTCCGGTGACAATTCCGTCGGGTTTCGATAACGTAACCTGTAGAATTCCGTTGTTCATCGTGACCTGAACAAGAAACGTTCATCAGAAGATCAACTTTCCAGTTCATCAGATTCTGCTAACAAGATCACATGTGAGAAAACGTTGCTTACATGATTGTCCTTAACTTGCAACTGGAGTTTGAGAGACGACATTGTAAGAACTCGGGAGAATCAAAAAAGCTTCTTCAGACAATGATTTTCGATGTATGTGTTCATACAATGTGTATGTATCTATAGTATCTATGCGTGTATATATACATGTGCATGTATATATGTGTGTGTATAAATTAGTTGGCTTAGACTCTAGATAAAGAATCGCAAGTGGAAGCTCTCTTGACTTTGTCGTCAACATTTCCGTTTGGAGAAAAAGAAAGATTAAAAAAATGTTTGGTGACAGTTTTTTTTCCCAAAAAAATGCTTGCAATTCCTTTTGTGTGCGAATTTGTTATGAACATTTTTATAATCCATTCGAATAAAATTATTATATCATTCATACGATAAATATATTTAGGTTTTCCTTTTTTTCTCTGTTTTATTTCTTGTTACTTTTCGAATTCTTGTTAGTACTTCTTTTTCTATATTATTATTAGGGTAAAACCCCTGACAAACCTCCAATTTGCAAAAATATATATTTGAGAGACGACATTGTAAGAACTCGGGAGAATCAAAAAAGCTTCTTCAGACAATGATTTTCGATGTATGTGTTCATACAATGTGTATGTATCTATAGTATCTATGCGTGTATATATACATGTGCATGTATATATGTGTGTGTATAAATTAGTTGGCTTAGACTCTAGATAAAGAATCGCAAGTGGAAGCTCTCTTGACTTTGTCGTCAACATTTCCGTTTGGAGAAAAAGAAAGATTAAAAAAATGTTTGGTGACAGTTTTTTTTCCCAAAAAAATGCTTGCAATTCCTTTTGTGTGCGAATTTGTTATGAACATTTTTATAATCCATTCGAATAAAATTATTATATCATTCATACGATAAATATATTTAGGTTTTCCTTTTTTTCTCTGTTTTATTTCTTGTTACTTTTCGAATTCTTGTTAGTACTTCTTTTTCTATATTATTATTAGGGTAAAACCCCTGACAAACCTCCAATTTGCTAAAATATATACAAATAAACCTTCAACTTAAAAAACTATCATTCAATCCCCGAACTTGTAACTTGTCACTGATCAATAAAACCTCGAACTTGCAAATTATTACTCTAATAAACCTTTGACTGGTTTGACTACAATTTCAGGCGATCGGAAATCCACGTAGTAACGGATTGCTGATGTCACCTTATACACGTTATCAATTTAAATTTAAAACATGACATCAGCAATCCGTCAATGGCGATATGTGTCATGTATGAAGTTTTTATTTTAATACTTGTTTTGATAATTTAATTTGAATAGAATTTTTTAATATGGAATTATATTTTAAACAAAGAATCGTTTGTAAGAATTCCAAATTTCAAATATATATTATGTCTCAAATAAAAAAATAAATTTATTTTTTGTCCTATTATTTTTCTTGAAAACTATTATTTCTGTTTTCTGCAATATTACCTTTCCATCTTTTCCGTATCTTTTATATTTTCTATACTTGTCCACTTTTTTTTAATATTGTTTCCAACTTATAATTTTTCGTTCATTTTTTAAATTGCTTCCATTTTCCCTATAAAGAATCAATTTCCCATTTTATAAAATTGGTAGAAATAATAGGTCTAAGAAAATGAACATTATTTAAAATAATAATCCGCATAATGCTCGGATTAGAATCTATATTCATTTCATTTCGACACCCTAATTTTAGAGTAACTACACATATCGATGGGGAATCGAACAATGACCCATCGTTGAAGGCTCAGGCCCAATTCCACAAAGCGATCCACGAAATATTGCAATATCCTCTCTCTCTCTCTCTCTCTCTCTCTCTCTGCCCCTTTGTCGTCTTCTCTGTAAGATAATTTCCATGTCTCGGTGCCTTAAAAAAACAGGAGTTCAAAGAACACAGACACCGAACAACAGATACTAGACGAGGATAAGCGTGATTCTGTCCTTCTGGGTAAGATCAGTTCTTGTTTTTTCTTCATAAAGACCACTTTTTTTTATTTTGTTTCTATGGATTTGATGGTGTCCCCAAGCACTGCACAAGAAGGGTTTTGCTCGTTTCATCAATTTCATCGGGATTGCAGCAGAAGTGGTGGTCTAGTTATCGTCTTAGGTAGGGGAAGTGGCAATAGGGTTAAGATTCCACAAGGGTCAAGGAAAAAGACCAGGAATGTTCTTGTCTTCGCCGTTTCCAGGGTTGAGAGTTTTGGTCTGAACGGCAAAGCTCAAAAGTTTCAGAAATCGATCTCTGGGCATAACAACAGTAACGGCCACACAAATTCTCTAAACTCTTCTCTTGTAGCTGAGGATGTCGAAAGCAATAACCATTTGCGGCGGCTGGTTAGGAACGGTGAGTTAGATGAAGGGTTTAAGTTCATGGAGAACATGGTTTATCACGGCAACGTTCCAGACATCATTCCGTGCACTAGCTTGATCCGAGGGTTTTGTCGAATGGGCAAGACGAGAAAAGCTGCCAAGATCTTGGAGATTCTCGAAGGCTCTGGAGCTGTGCCTGATGTTATTACATACAATGTTATGATAAGCGGGTACTGCAGAGCAGGGGAGATGGATAACGCCTTGTCTGTTCTCGACAGGATGAGTGTTTCTCCTGATGTTGTCACTTACAACACGATTCTTCGTTCTTTGTGCGACAGCGGGAAACTAAAGGAAGCCATGGAAGTTCTTGACAGGCAGTTGCAGAGAGGATGCTATCCGGACGTGATCACTTACACCATATTGATCGAAGCTACCTGCAAGGAAAGCGGGGTCGGGCAAGCGATGAAGCTTCTGGATGAAATGAGGAATCGAGGGTGTAATCCCGATGTCGTGACTTATAATGTTCTCGTGAATGGTATCTGTAAAGAGGGGAGAATTGACGAGGCGATAGAGTTCTTGAACACAATGCCGTCTTTCGGGTGCCAGCCTAATGTGATCACACACAACATTATACTGCGGAGCATGTGCAGTACCGGGAGATGGATCGATGCAGAGAAGCTTCTTGCCGATATGCTTCGAAAGGGCTGTTCACCGAGTGTCGTCACTTTCAATATCTTGATCAATTTCTTGTGCAGAAAGGGTTTGCTCGGTCGAGCCATTGACATCTTGGAGAAAATGCCCGAACACGGGTGTTACCCGAATTCCTTAAGCTACAACCCGTTGCTTCACGGGTTCTGCAAGGAGAAAAAGATGGATCGGGCCATCGAGTATCTTGAACTAATGGTGTCTCGTGGCTGTTACCCCGATATAGTTACATACAACACTTTGCTTACAGCTTTGTGCAAAGATGGGAAAGTCGACATTGCGGTCGAGATTCTCAATCAGCTGAGCAGCAAAGGATGTTCTCCGGTCCTGATAACTTACAATACCGTCATTGACGGGCTGGCAAAAGCCGGGAAAACCGAAAAAGCGATGAAACTGCTCGACGCGATGCGTGGGAAAGGTCTAAAACCCGATACGATAACGTATTCGTCGCTTGTTGGAGGATTGAGCAGAGAAGGGAAGGTGGACGAGGCGATCAAGCTGTTCCACGAGTTTGAGCAGATGGGTGTCAAGGCGAATGCAATAACATTCAACTCTATAATGTTGGGACTGTGCAAGAAACGAAGGACGGACAACGCGATCGAATTCTTGGGCTACATGATAGAACGGGGGTGTAAACCGAACGAGGCGACATATACGATTCTGATAGAAGGAATCGCGTACGAGGGTTTCGCGAAAGAGGCTCTGGAGCTGCTGAATGAGCTGTGCAGAAAGGGGCTTATGAAGAGAAGCTCCGCAGAGCAAGTCGCAGTCAAGATGTAGTATGAGTTTGGGTTCTAGCAATCGACTGTAGAACATTTCATTACCTTTCCAAATTTTCCAGAAGAAAAAAAGATATTGTTATTGTTTCTAGGTACCCGAATTTTCCGATATATTCGATCTCCCTCGGGTTTCTTGATCAACCTACCCGTTCTTGACCTCGTGAAGGCCGGGTATCCAACGCAAAACCACGCATTCGATTCTTCTCCATTCTCGGTTTTCACATCTCCATTCTCGATTTCCCAGTGTGAAAATCCGAATCTCTTCGATGTGATTCGTTACTTGCAATACTTTATATTCATCCTCCGTTCGGATCGTATACCCGAAAATCCCGTTCTTGTGTTGCTCCGTCGGCTGTGGTTCACGGCCGAATGGAAAATTGGGATATGAAATATTTGGAGAAACCCGAATAGTGAATTGAGATGCTAGTCTTCACTTCTAAACCTTAAACCCTAAACTCTCGTCTCGGAGATGGGGTGAGATCAGAGGTTGTTCCGACGTTGCTCTATCCCATCTTCTTCCTGCGGTTTTTTCCATGGCGTCTCCACTGTTTTCAAAACCCTAATCCTCTGCTTTCCCCCCTTTTCTGTCTTTTTTTTGGTCTATTTCAAAAACAATAACAATGACAATAGTCGAAATTTCATTACCTACAATGAGATGATGTGAAATGGCAAGTAATCTGAAGAACAAATCTTTTGCAGAGACAGGTTTTCGTTCACGAGATATACAGGAACACACAGACATCAGAGAGAGTGAAGTTCTTCCTTCTACTCTACCTGGCTCACGGCCGATTTCCTCTGAAAGAAGAGCGATCCAAGAAGAACGGCTATTCCCGTTATCGCTATCGTGAAGAGAATCCGCCTTTGAGAGACTTCATTCCCGTTTCTTCTCCTCCCGTTCCCCTCTCCTCCCGTTGCTCTCCCGTTCCTTCTGACCAGAGAAAAAAAGACAATATTCCATTACCAGACACAGCTAAAGGAAGCTAAAGGTATACAGCACGACGCATTGGATACTAAGGTAATGGAACAAAAGTAGTTTCCCTCCATTACGAGTGTCGGAACGAGACCAAGAAAGGCACTAATAGGTCGGTAAGTCATGTAACTTCGCAACCCTTTTGAAGCTTTTGGAAAAGAATGAAAGAAAATATCGGAAATCGAAGGCGATTCACAATACCTGGACGATTCAACATTGTTGTGCACGATGCCGGGACATCTAGTTTCATGGTTATAACTTTCTCTCAATCTAACATAGCTATTGCACTGATAGCAGAGCTCGGTCCGGTTACCACATACTTCCTAAAATCAGAAAGCAGAAAGATTCATCAGATTAAAAAAAGAAGTGAAAACCCGATGAATTTTGAGTTAGACGGGTACCTACCTGATGCTCGGCTAAGTCAAGGGCAGGCAACGGAAACTCGCAAAACTCGCATGTCACGATCCTCTGTGGGCACTTTTCACCTTTATGAACGGCAAGAACCTCACGGTCTATTGTCTCATTGCACAGCGTGCACTCTACCTTCAAAAATGCAAACCATACAATACAGTAGGTAGCAGTTAAAACCCGATTTCAAATATCTATAGACCGTATGTAAGTTGAGGCATAAACCCGATATTCCTAATTAGTTATCTTAGACCACTTTGATCATATGACAAAACTCCAATATGGAAACAAGTTCTATGAAAAAACTTGGCTAACTGTATTTGATCGGTATCTGGATGAGAAATTAATAGTAACCCAAGTCATCAAATGCAACCGCCTCACGGGTTTGTTTAACATTGTTCAAGTAGAAAACCTATCTCATCATCATAGAAAAATCTGCAAACATATCTCATCATCATCATCATCATCACAGAAACATCTGCAAACTTATCTCATCGCCATATCCAGAGCTCAACCTCGGAAAAGTATGAACTCTTTTACCGAGCTCACTAAGCAAAGATGATTGGAATTAGTAATATACCAAATGAAAAAAGCTTCAATATGAACAGCAAGAAGTTCGAAAATTAGCGTACCGGGGCATGTGTGTTGGAGAAATGTTCGTCAGCATGCCTTTTCGGAATCATATCGCCACAAATCTTGCATTTTTCGAGATTCCGAGCACAATGCACTTGATGCAAATCGATATTTGCTGATGGAATATCTCTATCACTGGAAAAAAGATTAACGTTATTACACTTGTTGAAGCAACTTCGATCACTGATCGATACCGATAAGGATTCATCCATTCTATCTAACAGAAGTTCTCATGGTATCACCTAAAATTCCAGCACCATGGATCAATCTATAAACCAACATTCAGAAAGTGTGATACCGAAACTGAATCACAACTCACAAGCAGCAATTCAACCAACAATATCATAAAATCGGATCCAAGGGATACGATAGTTTATGCATTCAATTAACCAGAAAAGATCTCTCGATTTCCCTGAGCGAGTTCAGATTCACCATCACTCATCACCAAACAGACAATCGACTAGAAAAAGAGACAGCCTAAACCCAATCCCTAACTATACTGTTTCCATCGACAAATCTAGACTGACCTTCACTTGCATCTACGAGTGTGAAACTAAACTGAATCAGAAAACCCACAAAATCGAATCCAACCAAGAAATTCCGAACTAAAGACCCAGAAAAATTCTATCAATTCCTCGAAATTTTTCGTAACTCGTCACCGATCTACGACCGACAGAAGGAGAGACTCGGCCGACAACCGATCACCCTGTCGTGTCCGGACATCGAATTCAATCAAATTACAGAATCAAACTAAAAAACTAAGTTAATTTCGTGGAATTTTTACCAGTGGCTGCAGACGATGGTGATCTCTCCGGTCGCAGTCGACATCGGCAACCGAACAAACAGCGAACTTTATCAAAATCAGATTTTTAAAAAAAAAATCACAGATCGGACGGGAAGGAAACAATCGAGCGAGCAAGAGATCTGATCCTGGGGAAGAAAATTTGGCAGAAATATGAATCAAACACGGAGCTTTGATTTCGTTTCACGAGTTTCCTTAATTTTCCCAGATTTTTCAGATGCGGAATTAATTAAAAAAAAAATAGAGAGCCTGAATTAAATTTAGTTGAAACCAACTCGGGATTAATGGCTAGTAGTATTTCGTTGTCTGTCCAAATCCATCGTTCGAACACTCTCTTATTAAAAAAATAAAAAAATAAAAATTGCTCCACGCATGTAACACGTGTCCATTAGTGGGCCTTGCCCTTTGAATCCTCCAAAACCCAGTTGTGGCCTGACCTAGTCTATTTCATTTTTCACAAAAATCTATCATTATATCATTTAACCTGTAACGGGAATAAAATCCAAACATGGATAGATATTTCACTTTCCAATATATTTTTTCGCGTTTTTTTATTCTATTACATACGGATTTTATATAAATTTCAATTTTTTTTAAAAATCCAATGTTATTCGTTCGCGTTAAATCGTTTGTTTTTCTGTTCAAAATTTTCACGCTTTATAACAAAGATTTAATATATAAATTTATAATTCGGTTTGAATAAGAATCAATCCGTAACGAACCGAAAAATAAATGTGTAGAACAATTAACCAATCTCGAACATTTTTATTTTATAAACTATAAATCGAACCAAAATCAAACCGAATATTAAAAATCAAAATTAACTTTAAAAAAATAGAACCAAACCAAAATCTAACCGAATGATATAATAACTGGATAAATACGGAACGGGAACCCGAAATACCCACCCCTACATAAAACATTCGGGAATTGAAACTGAAAGGCAGAGCTTTATTATTTGAGATACATTGATACATAAACAACAGAACTATGCATAGATGTGACCACATGACCAAAGGGTTTGTTTGGTGTCTGAATTTTCACACTTAACCGGGAAATGGATTCACACATATACATATATATCTATGTATATAACGAAGTCTTAATTTAGAAAGGCCTCTATGGATGACGGTGAAGGAGAGTTGGAGGATGGATTGATGAAGTTTCTACAACTGGTGATGGCTAATGAATCCGCCGCCTCCATAACTCTGCATGCACGTTACGAATAAGAATTATGCGTTTTAGGATTACCGAGTAATTAATTAAATATTTTATTCGGATCATTTAAATTATTTCGGAATTTAATTAAATAAATAAAACGTTAATTAATAATCGATGTTTGAATTTACCGTATCTTGTCGATTTCAATAGAACGAAGCTCGCAGTTAGCAAACCTAAACAAAATTGGAAATGGTCATCATTAAAGAAAATATATATATATATTTTTTTTAAAAAAATAATGGGATAAAATTGGATTGAATTTATTGATGATAAGTCACCTTGTTAGGAGTTTATCCTCAAAGGGTATGCCGTGTTTATTTCGGAATGCATGAAGTGTTTGTTGCAAGAAAATCCCATGGCTAACGATCGCTATTTCCTTTTCTGGTCGCTCCAACACCCTGGGTTTTTAATATATTTTATAAAATTCAAAAATAAAAAACTTAATTCCAAATTCTGGTTCGGGTATAAGAAAATCAAACCGATTTAAATTTATAACCCAACCGGTAGGGATTTTTTAAAACCAAATTAAACAAATTTATGTTGAATACAAAAGTAGTCGAAAAAACAATTACAAATACTATTTTCTTTAAAACGAGATTTGAATTTCAATATAAATGAAAACCGATCGATATAAAATAGATTTGAAAACGGAAATGTCAGTCCAAAAGAATCATTCGCGCTTTAAAATTTAAACTTTTTATATTTATAAGATTAAAGATTAAAAATTATAATTTGGGTGAATGATGAGAGTTCACCATTTCAAGAATTGTAATCCCCTAGCAGCAACCTCCACCAAATCTTCCCGTTTCTCCGATTGCCATGAAACATCCTCCTCATTCTCTATCTGATAATATATACACAAAACACAATTCTTTAGTATAATATATATATACTAAAGAATTGTGAAAGTTTGCATTTTACCATCGAAAAATCGATTTCCGGGAAACGGTCCATGTATTCGCCTATGCCTTTTCTTCTATCGCACGGATAGAGCCCCTGAAAATTGTAATTTTAAGTTATATTAAACATAATGTGTATCGTCTGTATATAGAATCGTTATTTTCCAACCAAGAACCAATAAGATATGTTTCCTTGGAACTAAGAAGGGTTAAGTAATTCGGTTTAGGTTATATTATTTTTTGTTTCAACATTTTTTTATTTTTTTGGCAATAAAAATATTCATTTTCTAAAGAGAAGAGGTTGTAATCTGATTTAATCTCGAATTCGGGTTTTTTTCATTAAACGAGATTTAATATTGAGAAGAAAAAAAAAGGGCAAGGCTTAATTACCATGCGTTCTCTGCAAAGTTCAAGAGCCATAATAGGAGGGAATATGACGGTGGAATGTTGTGCAGTAGACGTTTCTCTTCGAACCTCATCCGCATGCTTTCCACTGTCTTTCCCAAAAACTCCCATGGCCGTTTGCATCGTCCTGCATTGTTTTTCAAAAAAAGATTTTCATGCCAAATAGTATTAACCAAGCAATTCTTGTTAGGTATATAGAGACATTGAAAGTTGATGAAATGTCTATACCAAACTATTGATCTACCCAATTCATTAGGTTTCGACTTTTAGAATATGAAAAATGAAAAGAAAAAGAAAAAAGAAAAAAAAAATATTTTCATCGATTTGGAACCCATTCAACCAAAAAGAAAGATTGAAAACCTAATCTATGAAAAAAAAAACCAAAACCTAATCTATATTAGATCTTCCGACAAGTTCTTATCACATGTCTTAACCTCGAAAGATATAGAGAGGTTTGCTTCTGAAGTTATTTGATAAGAAATAAAGGTTTGAAGAAAGGCATTCGCTGATTCTATATATAGATACACTTTTGAAAATAATATAAAAATTAATAAAGATCATTCCCAAGAAAATAAATGTACGTATACATACGGTATGTATATACCTTTGAAGCGGCGAGGTAATCACTAGCTCGATCTTATCGAGCAATCCCGACTCATGGATCCGTTTACGCAGTTCCTTCACCTGAAAGTATCAAGATCGTCAATGAAAGCATAGAAGAGTGATATATATTCTGTATATATATTTCATATACGATAATATTATATGGTTATTTGTAGAATAGTTACAAACACTAGGTGACAATACATAGTACTGTTATATGTATAATCAAAACCTATATATGCAATGTTTTGTTAGATAGTCTGCCTGAATAACGAAATTATTATGTACTCAATGACGCCTAAGATAAAACAAATTAAACAAAATATTCAGAATAATAACAAATTTGTTTATCACGAGAGAAACCCATATAAATCAATGTTGGAGTCTCTTCGTTTATGAATTTATCAGTAATAGACGATCTTAAACTACATCTCTCGTTCGGTTTATATACCATTACACGAGAGCGAAAGTTCACCCTGTGTGCGCCCGAATGGTAATGGCTACGGGTTTCCACGTCATAAAAAAAATTGTTTATCGCCATCACCTGTTGCAGACCCTTTGGAGAGAGCTCGGCATCGAAGAGCTTAGGCGACAAAGCAGTCTCTCTTTTCTCTTCTAACTCGACGTTGTGAATCCCCTGAGCATGCCTCAACTGCATTTCATTTCATGCAAACCATTATTAAGTTCAGCCGTTCAAAATCTTGGAACGATTACAAAAGCAATTAATGCGATTCATCAACCGGTGCGAATGAAATGGATTCAACGATGTACCAAATAAAGTTTAGACAATGAAGGAGGCAACATTTGGGCTCCATAGATGTCCATTCTCGTGTATTGCCTCCTCACAAATGCATTTAAAACACAAAAAAACTTATATATAGTATAGTCTTCTAGAGTTACATAATATATAGATAATCATGTGTATATATATATATGTATATGTAACTATACAGTATAATACGTATGCATGTAATGATCTGCCTGGATCGATCTATTCAGGTTCCTGGAAACGGCATAGAAGCATCGTCTCTCTGCCTTATACGATAATGATAGAGATTTTTCTTAATAAGCTGTGTTTTTTTTGGAATATTAGGTGACAGACAAAAAATATACAATTTCAAGACAAGTTGGTGAGTCAACTCGGTGGTTGTTCTTTTAGACTTCGTAAACAAAATGGGGCAAAAATTAGTGAGTCAAGTCTCCAACTACAACGATTCACGTACGACAATGTGTCCCCAAAATGACCTAATCATGTATATATTATTCTCCGTTTACTTATGAATAAAAACTCGTTTGGTACGGCGCTGTGAAACTTTGATAAATTAGCCTTTCTTTTTTGGAATTTTTATTTGCGTTATTTGTTTTTTTTTGTAAATCCAAATAATATATTTTTTAAAATATTGTATATTAAAATTAATAAAATCATCCTGGCACGTGCCTCATTTTGTTATCTAATATACGTGTGTCTCCAAGTATTGTTTATCATTAATAAAAATGATATTTTCATATTATAAAAAATAAATCTATAATTTTTTCAAATTTATAATTTGACAAGTCAACATTGGTCTTATTTTATCAAAAAAAAAGTCAACATTGGTCATAGGATATGTAAGTTTGCCGTACGTTTTGGGGGGTCAAACTTGGTTCAAGTCAATCTACACGTAAAGACTCGGTCCAATCCAGACCAAACCAGTCGGTGATTTCGGTTCGGTCTGGGTTTCATCGACCGGTTATTGAGCTTTAGGAGAAATAAAAATGAATATGAACTAACCGATCATTTAATTCGATTTGAATTTTTTTTTTCTTTAGATAATTATGGAGTTATGATCGGATTTGAATTTTTGTATTACGGTTTGATGTTTGATTCGATTTCATTGAAATGAAATATTTTCCGAACCATATAGAAAAAGTAATAATTGAAAAAAGAATAATATATGTTATTATAGTTTTCTTAAAAAAGTGAATATTTATAATTAATAATTTACATACTAATTTATACCCAATAGATATTTGTCTATATTTAAAATATTTTCAAGATACATAACAATTTAAGCGGTAATAAAATCTAACCAAAACAAAGAAAAAAAGAATGATAATGTAATATAAATCAACCACTAGCGGCATAATTTTATTAAGATAATCATAAATTTGATACATTAATTAATGAACTTCCATGTAAAGTACAATAAAAATGGAAAAGGCGGTAATTAATACAAAAAAAGGTTCTAAATACAATGATGAATTTAAAGAAATAAAAAAAATAAAGATATTTCCGACGTTTAGCAGCTGTGATCAAGAGTTTCTTTGAGATTCTCTCCCTTGAATCAATGAATCATTGAAGAATTCAGACTGCAAAATAAATATTGTGAAGAATTATGAAAAAAATTTCAAGAATGTATTCGATCGATAGGTCAAATTGAAAACCCATGATCTATAATTTAATATGAAGGTGCATATTTTACTAACCTTTTGTCGACGATTACGACCGTGCGAATTTCACAATTACCAAACCTGTCGAAAAATTAAATGTAGAGTCCATAAAATAAATTTGGATTTTGCGAGAAATGTTGTAACAATTTATTTTTATTTTTTTTTTTGGTAAATAAAACGTTGCCCTAACCTCTTACACAACTCATGTCGAACTGAATCTTGGCAGTCATTGGCAAACACATACAGCATATGCTGCAACATTATTCCATGGCTCACGACTACGACCTCCTTCTCCGGTCTTGTCCACAACCTAAGTGTTCAACAAAAGTGCTATCATATAATATTGAACAAATATGTATATTCATTACAATTAATATGTATGTATATATATTCATATTACATGCTTTAGTATGATATTAATAAGGGTTTTAATTACCATTTCATGAACTCTAATCCTCTAGCTAGGAGCTCTTCTTCCGACTCTCTAACGTCGGGGTTCCAAAGGTTATCCTCTTCGCTTTCCATCTGCAAATATCATCCAAGAATGAAATGTTTCTTGGTTAGAAACTCTAGGGATTGAGAAATATGGACGGGTTGATGCAATAAACATATGATATACTTCTTGAGACACTCAATTGATGTTTATACTTGTTACGGGACAAGATGTATAAACGATACTTACCAGAGAGAAATCGATGGTAGGGAAAAGAGCTTGGGACTCGCTCACGTTTCTTCTCATATCGGGAGGACGCAATCCCTATATCGATTTATATACATACACCAAAGATGAATTTTCTAATAGAAGAATTGATATAAACTTGAATGAACACTATATTTTGATATATCAATCATACATTACGGTCACGAGCCAGCTCAAGAGCGCAAATCGGAGGGCTACTAGAGATATGCGATTGATCTTCACTTCCAAAAACGCCAACAGCAGTTTGCATAGCCCTAAACAGAGAATCGATGTTTTAGATCATCACTATATACTATTTATTCTTGAAGGCTTATATGCAAAAACTATATTTACCTAAACAAGGGCGAGGTCACGACTAGCTCGACCCTCTTTAGTAGGCCGCTTCCAACTACATGTTTTCGCAAGTTCTCAAGCTTTTCATAAAAAAAAACATCGTTAGATTATATATGAATGATATATAGATTAAAAGATCACTCGATATTGTTTCATATGCATTCACAAAGAAACTCTATTTCCTTACCTGCTCGTGGCCGAGATCAGTGAGAGGAGGGTCGAAAAGGTGAGGAGATAACAATGCATTCCGATCCTTCTCCGCTTCCACATTGTGCATTGCCTGCCCATGCCTCACCTTCATTTCAACAAAGCATTCATTCGTATTAGATCTATGTAAAGCGATTCTTCATTGCCAAACTAATTTCTGGTTTATAGAGTGAAAAAGATAGTTTTATCTCATAAAATATTCAGAGTTATCGTACGTAAATCGAATGACTCATGCATGCATTACGTACCAAATGGATAATCTTGCAACTCTGCAGAGGGTACAGGAATCTTGCATCCATTTCTGCAAATACAAAAATAGAAATTAAAAAAAAAAAGAAATGTATGACGCCAATGTAAAAAAATTTAAAAATCTCTCTCACCAAATAATGCTTTGAACTAACAACTTGATTTACCTCAAATCCAGAGATTAGCCGTAACAATTATTTAAATGCCCTGATGAAACATAATAGTGTTAGTGAATTTCAACCAAATAAAACCTAACGATATTATAGTTCATTCTCGAAATGAATTTCTTGAAAAAATCTTACCTTTTAAAAAGAAAGCGATGGCGGGAAAATAAGCTAAATGTCGAGGTTGTAATGAAATGATGGTTTAATGATGAGGGGGATTGGGTTCGCCTTGATATTCGTTTATATAACCCCAAACCTCAACACATGGAACTTGAACAACACGATTATGAAAAGTCAAACGTTTTGATTTGACCTTTTCCGTACCATAAAAGTAACGAATGTTAATTTGTCCTTGGCGAGTCGAATATTGCACGTAATTTCGTACAAGATCTCGCTTTTGCGTTACCAGCTATACAATATACAAATTAGCTGTTGTTTTATTTTCGTTATTATTTTGTGACCCAATTTAGGGGAAATTGCCAAGAAAAATAAAAGAAGAAAACACGAAAGTTTTTTGTTATTTTTTTTTAATTTAAACACCCTAACATTTTAAAATGTTCAAAACAATGGTGCTTTGTCCCACGCATTAGAATTTGAAAAAATGAACAAAAATGACATTGTTTTGATAGTTTTATAAGATTTTGGTAATAAGATATAGAAAGACACAGGGGAGTTATTTATATATAGCCTTATATATATATATATATATATATATATATATATGTGTGTGTGTGTATATATATAGCCTTTTAAGTGGATAATACATTGGGATTGATATTTTGGATGCCAATTATATTTCAATTCACTTATATTTCAATACACAGATTTTTCTATTGATTTTCAATTCAATTTAAAAATATTTAATTTTTAAATAATTTTTTATGTTGATTCGATTATTTCATTCATTTTTTGTATATGTTCTTTTTTTTTATTGTAAAACATTATATTTAATCCGTTTTTTAGATCAAATTCGATTAATGTATAGTAGTTATATGCTAGATTCATTTTTTTAATAGATGAATCCTGATGATATATATATGCCATTCACTTGACTATATATACATACCACAATAACTAACTCGTAATGTTTGGAAGTTTACATGAAAAGAGATTCTCCCACCGGTCGATGACCAAACCGAAGTTTGTCGGAGTACGAAACTGCTCGAATTGTTTATTGTGTCTCTTCCCAATCAGATATTTTATTCGTTATTATATTGTTCCTTTTAGTTATTTAAGTTTTTTTTGTTCAAAAATAAATTGATGGGTCACACTTAATTAACATGAAAATGACGCAATGATAAAAGAATAATATAATTAGTTAAAGAGTTTCTCCAAAATATATTAGATAAGAACCATTGATAAGGAAATCGAAAGTAAAATGAATATAGTTATAATGATTTTGATACGTAATCGAAATTAGAATACACTTTTTTTTTATAAATTATTGAAAATATTCTACAAAATAAACTTTTGAAATATATTTTTGTACAAAAATCAAGATGAATTTTATTTAAAATCAGATGACTCGACTAATAAAGGGTGGATTAAAACTCTTTCTCAACCCAAATTCGAGTCTCTAGTCGGGTCAAAGATTCGGTGAAATTATATTATAAAAAAAAGATGAATTTTATTTTATATTCTAAAAAAACAAAATACACTTTATAATACACTTTATGGCCAATCTATTTTACAAAATGAAATTAAAAAACTAATATTCATATGGACTTTCTTTCGTGTGGGAAAATAAATAAATAAATATAATGAAACTTCTTTCGTGTGTGACGGGCTCAACGGCACATGTAATTTGGAAAATGTAGCATTTTCCTTGAAAATTGTCTAAGCTGTAAATTTTAAAAATAAAGGAAAATCATGGAAAAAAATTCCTCAACACCGTTTTTTTTATATGTACTTCTCGTATCAAATTTCAATTCAGTTACCAACACCCCATAAATATCATTTTTTAACATAATCTCTCTAATCTTATTTTATCAATAAAACTAAAATTTCTTTGTAATAAAGATATATCTTTAAATTTTAGGATTTTTTGTCAATTTAATTAAAATTATATCTATCTAATTTTTCTATCCAATTTTGCCGATTCGCGAATTCTACTCATATTCAGTTTTTAGAGAGAGAAAAATGATCGTTTTGTAACAAATGTCAATGTTTGTTTATTTTTTTGTTATTTTCTTTTTTGGTTTAATTTTTGTTATTTTCATAATCGATTAATTCAATTCAGTTAATATTTTTTGAGAATATATATAATTGGAACACTAAAGAGATTTTATCATTAATTATACTTTGAAACTAATATTATACTCAATTATCAATCCAGGTTTATTTGTAATTTGAAAAAAAAAATGATTAGGGCCATTTTCTCTCACGATTTCACGAGGACCGGTTATCAATCAAATTTTACATTATATAATATATGACCAAATTGACTCGTCCCATGCCTAACAAGACCTAGAAATCGAGCATTTCTCTGTGTTTCTCATTCACGTAGAAAGAACCCATCGTGCACTCCAAATCAATATATATAAGATTTTCTTGAATATCCTCCGATAGAAATGAATGGATCTTTCCATGTAAATCAAAATCTTTGAAATAATATCGTATTATGTAATACATGAGAGATGTAAATTTGATAGCAATAACTTGTTATCCAATGTTTCATCCTCTCATCACTTTGGAATTTTTTTTTATAATTCGAAAGTTTACCGAACTTTCGATCCAATTACATCTCCCAGGATCTGGAAACAATTTTTGTACCGCAATTAAATTGCACACTTCCTCCCCGATAATCATTCAAACATGGGATGTCTGACAAGGACATCTCAGCCCTTCTCAACCATCTACATCACTCGGTCAATTCCGATTGGATCGTTTGAAGAGTTTGCCGTTAAAATATATAGAGTGATTCCAAATGTTACTCAGAATATTATCGATCCGTATCTATTTCTTTTGTCTGAAGTAACAACTTCTAAGCAACCACGAAGCGAATCAGAAATGATATATGTCACCATTAAAGCCCAATACCCGTCTCATAAGTACCCGAGGCCGAGCGTGACGAGGTAGTTCAGGTTCGGGTTTAGCCGCCGTCCCCACCTGCAAAATGGTTTAAGTCTATTTTCGTACAGTATCACCATCACACCCAGATGATGAACAAAGATTTGCGAGTTTTCACGGATACAAGACCGGTCAGCCACTCACAGTCACAGGTACCCGAGCTGTGAGACTCGGATACTTTGCCATAAACCTGGAAATCAATATAATGAGCCACGTGTGCTGTGCTGATTCGGTATCTGGGAAGTGGGAACTCGCGAGTGAGATTCCACTTCGATTTGTTCTTCTTCTTTTTTAAAATATTTTTTTATTTAATTTTCGTTTGTTGTTATTAATGACTAGAAATATAAAATATAATTTTTTAAAACGGTACAAAGAAATAATTGTGAAAGAAAAAAAAATACAAGATTCGCATTTGCATGCATACATAAAAAAAACATTACATCTTATTTTCTTAAACTTCATGTAAAAGTTTAGAAATAAAAAGAAAACACCAAAACATCTGTGAGAATGTTCGATAGAAAATGTAATACTCAAACACAAAAAGAGATAAATAAGCCGACAAAATGCATTCTCTATACTGTAAAATGTACCAAAGTTCTTAAGAGTTACAAAGGTTGTAATGGAAAACCTCTATCAAACCAGAAACATGAAACAACCATCTCTTTCACAACTTTTTCCGATGAATAGGGAACACTTACATTGACAAAGGAGGGATTCGGAATGAACATTAGAATCGTCTTTCTCGCGAATGAATGAATCGATAGATCCCGCTCCAACGACTGAGGAGCAAGAGCAGGAGAAGTTTGTCCTTTTATTCGGGTCCCTCGTGGTGGAAGTGAAGAATTTGAATCTGAAACTGAATCCGAAACTGAAACTTGAAAGAGATACTCTACTTCTGTCCAACCTTAGCTCGAAGTTTCTCCTCCAATACCGACAAATCTGTCTCGAGACCGTACATCCTGTTCAGGGCATGCATGTTCTCGAGCGTTTCACTCAGAGTTCTACTGTCACTGCCATCACATCTCAAATGCTGCATTGGACCGTGTAGAAGTTTGTTCACGATTCCCCGGCTTAGATCATCCACTGCTTTTCTTGTCTTCTTATCAATGTTATCACCCATCTTGGACAAACATTTCTCGAGTTCTGCAACTCTTATTCTCTCGGCATAAGCCCTCAGTTTCTTGATTGTGGGAACCGTCTCTAACGAATCCCTCCAAGCAGCAAACTGTTTGGATTCCTCGGCAATAATTTCTTGAGCTTCCATTGCTTTCCTTACCCTGTCTTCTTTATTTGCGGCCACAACTTCTTTCAGGTCATCAACGTTGTAAACCCGAGCACCTTCTACTTCCGCAACACAAGAACCCACATTTCTTGGAACCGAAATATCAAGAAAGAGCCTTCTACCTCCAACTTCTTGACCAACAGAAGGAAGATCTTGTACTTGCTCCTTCAAGAACAATGGAGTTTCAGAGGCTGTGCTTGTAAAGATTACATCAGCTTCCGCAGCACAAGCAAGCATCTGGTCAAGGGATTTATAGATAATCTCGATACCCTTTATCTCCTCACGGATAGCGGCAACTTTTTCTTCACTTCGGTTCACAACCACCATTTTAGTGCAACCCTTTGCAACCAAGTGTTTAATCACGAGCTTCCCCATCTTTCCTGCTCCGATTACCAACATCCTAGCAGATGCATGCGAAGATTCCGGAAGCTTCATTAGAGCGAGTTCGACAGCAGCTGAACTAACTGAAACAGCACCGGCAGCAATATTTGTCTCCGTTCTAACACGCTTTCCGACCGTGATCGCGTGTTTAAATAGCCCACTGATGTTCCTCCCGAAGCCATTGACTCCTTGCCCAACTTTAACCACTTGTTTAACTTGCGCAAGGATCTGACCTTCTCCCAGAACAAGCGAGTCGAGACCAGCTGAGACTTCGAAAAGATGCCGGGTTGCGTCCTTGTTGTACAATAGAAAACGGTGCTCACAGATTTCAGAAACTGGGATTCCACTTGTCTGGAGAAAAAAAAAACGAAAATAAAGAGGATCCTTTAGCGTTTGCTGATGATTTTAACACAATAATGAAAAACACTTGCACACAATTAAATATAGGTTTCCAGTTTCAACCAAAAGCAGCCCACAACTCCATTTTCGGTAGGCTAAATCGTTCAAGGACCTCAAGGGCCAACAGAAGCATATGGTAAAGGAAGAACCTTTGACATCCATTCTGTGACTTCTTTGACTCCACGGTGCTGAGATAGAGCCAACACATAAATCTCCATCCGGTTACAGGTACTGAGAACAGCAGCCTCTTCAATGTGATTCAAACTGCATAATTCTCCGATAGCTCGTGGCCATTCAGCTTCGGGAATGGCAAGCTTTTCACGCATTTCGACGGGAGCCGTGTGAACACTGAGCCCGATCACGATAATGCTGCTTCTTTCCTTCGTATACCCTGTTACACAAATCATGCACCCAAATCATGAGACAACGATCACAAAGATATTCAGTGAGACAACGATCACAAAGATGGCATTCTATACACATTACAGAGTCCTCTACTTCACAAAACTCGAAACAATATAATGCACCTAAATCATGAAGATCCGCAGAGGAAAGAAAGCAAAAAAGCTTCTCGAGATTTATGGTATGAAACAAAGTGTTTTCAGAACCTGGAATAGCTAAGTACGTGGGGTCGGCATTAATCCGTCTGAAATCCACTCGATTCATCCCTCTTCATGATTACACAGATTTTCGAATTCCACAAACAAAATCAAAGTTCAGAAGTTTTGATTTCGTTGAATTTTCAACTCAACAAAGAGGGGCGCAATCTAAACTACGAATTCGTAGCCCGAACACCAAAGATGGATGAAAACGAAACACAAAAGTTCCAAACAATCAGGAAAACATGAATAGCCCAAAATCGTCATCGGAAAACCAAGTAAACCCAGAGAGAAAAGGGCAAAAAATCGTACTGTCAGCGGCAGAAGTCTTCAGCAGCTCGAGAGCGGAGATGCTGGACGCCATAGAAGCAGAATCAGAGGAAGAAAGCTCGCAACGCGCTCTCTGGCTCAGTCCTTTCCGACTCCGATTGCTCCTCGGAATAACAGGAACTCCATGGAGACCCAAATGGCCCAACGAAGAAGACCACGAAAGATAATTATGTTGATTCAAAAACAAGGTCTCCAGCTTCGGACCAACCACAAATGCACTGGAAACCGCCATAGCCGCAACCCTATCTGTCTCTCCTCTCTCTCTCTCTCTCTCTAAGGGAAACACCCAAAATACCAAACCCTACGAATCTGGAATCGGAGCAACACAAAGAGAGATTGAAGAGGAAGGAAAAGACATGTATATACGAGAATGGGAGACGAAAATTTCTCTGGATCGAATCAGGCGTGTGGTGCAGTTGAAAAAGGCAAGGGACCGGGTCCGGATCCGGGTCCGGGCAAATGTGTAAGGAATCGAAGTGTGAGATTTTGCTGAAATGTGATTGGCGGGTGGAGACCACGTTTTATCCACACTCGATTTCGTCTCGTGGCTTTTATTGTTCCACGGAACTTTTTTTTTTCATTCTCTTTACACACCATAATAACTTTTTTTTTTTTTGGTTTTAATGTGAGTATTGTATTACTACCAGAAAAAGTCAGTAACGCTTACATAGAGTTTGGAATACACAAAAAGATTCTCAAAATAACAAGGATTCCCATGAACAAGTGGGCAAAAGAAATAGGATTAACAACTAATGCGATACCAAAGTTGGATGGGTTTGTTTTCGCCAATGTCCCCCGGCTTATGCAAGGAAATGAGGATATTACGCATGGATTTGTCGATCTTATGCCGCAATTCTTGGGGCGACTTTTTGAGATTCCTATGAGTTCGGCCGTTCCTCTCCTTCCAAATCTCATAAACGATCAGCTGCGTTAAATGTTTCTTGAGGAAGCATCCGAAAGCATTAGAAGGCACCATGGGTTGGTTTACCCAGAACAATGACTCCCTGATGTCCAACGATGGGGATTCCCCAAACAACCCTGTGAAGAAAACCCATATAGCAGCACTATACTCGCAAGAAAAGAATAAGTGTTCTTGAGACTCAGCCTCCTTGCGGCATAATATGCACATGTTCGGTGCTTGGATTCCCCATTGAGCGAGTTTGTCCGTCGTAGGTAGTCTCCGATGTAAAACCTGCCACATAGTAAAAGCATGTCTCGGAATTGCGGTGTTGAACCATGCAAGACGATGCCAAGGTACGGGTTGAGCTTGTCTTCGAGTTTGGTCCCATGTGTTGCGAGAAACAAAGCAAGGCTGGTAGGTGTCTTCCTTCTTCCGCCAGAGAGCTATGTCAGGTCCATTTCTTTGAGATAGTTGCGAGAAGTTGGTTTGATTGAGGCTACGAAGCGGCCGTTTCAATAGCTTCAGTGATCGACATAACTGGAACTGTGGAGTACCTTCAACTTCAGCTCCCAACCAGTGGCGATGAACTGTTGGAAGAAACTGAGGAAGCAGTGTTAAGTGATGAAAGAATTTAAATGGGCGAAGTACCTGACATATATTATCCGGGAAGTGGATAATACACGGGGTATGATCTGAATGTCCAGGTGCCGCAAACTCCGCGTAGGAGCTTGGGAATTTCAGCCTCCATTCTCCATTCGTCATAGCTCTGTCCAGTTTGATTGATAGTGGCCCCGTCTCTTGGTTATTGCACCAAGTAAAGGAAGCTCCCCGAGCAGGTAAGTCCGTGAGTCCTGCTTCCTCTCAGAACCCAACAACCATCCTGGATAGCTTCAATAACCCTCGCAGACTTAGGTAGTCTGAGAATCCGAGGCCCAGTAATGCCAATGAACTCTATGAGAGGACCAATGTCTAGCCAGCTATCATACCAGAAAGATGCAGACTTGCCATCTCGAATCTCCACCCTTGAGAATTTTCGGGCAAGATCCTTCATTCGGATCAGCTTTTTCAGATTCCAAGTAGCTCCAATGTTATCACTACACTCCCAATATGTACGCCCCTTAAAAACGTGTGACCTTAACCAAGCGACCCAAATAGAACCTGCTTTACTCAAGAGCAACCATACAAGTTTGAGTCTAAACACCGTGTTCTGTTCATCAAGTCTACGCAAGCCCAAACCACCCTCTTGTCTTGGCTTACAGATTTTATCCCATGAAATACGGTGACAAGGAGCTTTTTCAACCGAGTGCTGCCAAATGAAGTTCGAGCAAAGACTGTCAATTTCCTTAAGAAGAAATTTCGGTAGAACAAAAGTCATACCCCACGAGTTTACAATTCCAAATACCACAGTGGTGACCAACTGTATTTTTCCCGCTGTCGATAAGAATCTATTAGTCCAACCCTGTAACTTAGCCTTAATCCGCTGCAAAAGTGGTTGAAAATCAGCCTTTGTGAGGCGAACGGGACTTAGAGGAACTCCAAGATATCGAACAGGTAGTTCGCCGAGACCTATACCCAGATTATCCGAGATGGATCTTTTTTCCCCCTCCTCCAAACCTGCCAAGAATAACTCAGACTTGTCGGGATTGATATGTAATCCCGAGATGTCACTGAATGTGGTCAATATTCGCCTAACCTCCTGCAAAGAATTAAGGTCACCATTGGAGAAGACCATAATGTCGTCTGCGAAGGAGAGATGAGTTATCAGAGGACTTTGGCATCGAGGGTGAGGTATGAGCCTTCCTTCGAGCGAGGATCTATCCAATAGCCGAGTAAATATTTCCATGGCCGTGACAAATAGGTAAGGGGACATGGGGTCCCCTTGCCTTAGTCCTTTTCGCCCCTTAAAGTAACCGGAGAGCTCGCCGTTTATAGATACCGAGAACTTTGGAGTGGTAATACATGCAGCAATCCATTTAACAAACACCGGTGGGAGATTAATGGCCCTCAATAACTGAATGATGGTGTTCCAATTGAGAGAGTCGAACGCTTTACGTATGTCTATCTTGATCATCGCGCTCCTCCGAGATGACCTTCTATTATACTCTCGGATAATCTCAGAAGCTAGTAACACATTCTCAATCATCAACCTCCCTTTCAAGAAGGCATTCTGATTGTGGGAGACCATTTGTACTGCCACATGTCGTAACCGTTTTACTAAGATCGTAGAGATGACCTTATAGATAGTATTACAGCAACTAATGGGTCGGTACTCCGCTAATCTCGATGCTTCATTCTTCTTTGGAATCAATGCTATAATAGTTGCGTTGATCTGGCCGAGAAGTTTCCCTGTCCGAAAAAAGTCTTGGATCGCTCGAACTACCATTCCTCCCACTATCTCCCAGCACTCGGTGTAGAACTCTTTCGGATACCCGTCAGGACCTGGAGCCTTGTTATCCGGAAGGGCAAACACAACGTTCTTAATGTCTTCTTCTGTTGGAACCACAGCAAGATCCATGCTCGAGCTTCCTTCCCATCTATACGGGATTAATTCCTTCAGCCAAGCCAACGAAGGAGTCTGTACTTCGCTGTCTTGTTCCCCCAACAGATTCGTGTAGTAATTAACAGCGTGATCCTTGATTTGGTGCGTAGATGTCAGACGAATACCCTGCTCATCAACTAGGTAGTGAATGTGATTCTTTGCTGCCCTAGCCGAAACATTGTGATGGAAATACGAGGTATTCTTATCCCCAAGTCTGAGCCACCTGATCCTCGATTTCTGACAATAGAATCTTTCTTCCGCAGCAGCAAGAAGCATGTACTTCTGTCTTAGGATTTTCTCCTCCCCGATCAACTCTGGAGTTGGCGCTGAAAAGACATCCATCTGGGCTTTTTTTACTTTCTCCTCAGCCTCTTTCACTCTTTGAGATAGTTGCGAGAAGTTGGTTTGATTGAGGCTACGAAGCGGCCGTTTCAATAGCTTCAGTGATCGACATAACTGGAACTGTGGAGTACCTTCAACTTCAGCTCCCAACCAGTGGCGATGAACTGTTGGAAGAAACTGAGGAAGCAGTGTTAAGTGATGAAAGAATTTAAATGGGCGAAGTACCTGACATATATTATCCGGGAAGTGGATAATACACGGGGTATGATCTGAATGTCCAGGTGCCGCAAACTCCGCGTAGGAGCTTGGGAATTTCAGCCTCCATTCTCCATTCGTCATAGCTCTGTCCAGTTTGATTGATAGTGGCCCCGTCTCTTGGTTATTGCACCAAGTAAAGGAAGCTCCCCGAGCAGGTAAGTCCGTGAGTTCTGCCTCGACTAAGCATCTCTGCAGCTCAGCCATTCCCGGTTGCAGAATCGAATTGGAGGGGTAATCAGAACGCTCCATTAGTGAGAGACTTTGATTAAAATCACCCATTACAATCCATGGGGTCTGCTTCAATGGCTGGTATTTGCTAAGATTCTTCAATTCCTCCCATAAACTTCTTCTTTCAATGAGTGAATTTGAAGCATATACGATTGTCACCGTAAAGCTCAGATTGTTATTTCTCAAAACAACCCCACATGTCACTGTCTGCTTAGTGACATTGTATATCGTAACTTTGGTCGAGTCATCCCAAACAATCCATATCCTCGCAGTGCTGCCGTCAACAAATTGGCTGTAATTATTCCATCCCAGTGGTATTGCCTTTGTTATCCTGTCAGAGTTATTTTCTCGGATGTGAGTTTCAAGGAGAGCGCCAAAAACGAGTTTGTTCTCCGAGATCCACTTGCGTGTCAAAAATCTTTTATTCTGGGCATTGATACCCCTAACGTTCCAAGCAAAAATCATGGGGATCCTTGTATCACCTAATTTCCTCGCGTGGCCTTTCGGCCACGACCCTGCGTTCTCACTTCTGTAAAACCTTGGCTGTCTGTTTTTTTCTGGTCTGGTTTTTTAGTGTTTTGATTGTTTTTCCTTTGGGTATTCAGAAAAAGATGGTTTATGGGTGGTAATGAGGTGGTAGGAGAAGTTGTTTTGTTGGAAGGGGAGGCTCCCAAAGTTTCTGTAGTGCTAGTAACTTGCTCACTCGCCTGGCCTGGATCAACAAAGCTAGTTTGGAGCGTTTCAGGTTCATGGGTCGGTGGTGGGATTTGTGGTTGGGATCTAGATGGAGAGTTGGCGGTCTCAGGCGGTGAAAGACTAATATTGGGCTGATGAATTGGGTTCTCTGGCAGCGGAGAAGATATCTGCTCGGGCCCCGATTCTGGCAGAACATGTGGGCAGTGTATCTGACTGTGACCCAGTTCCAAACACCCGCTACATCTTGGCGGTAGCCAATCATAGGAGATGTCAATTAAATGTTCCTGGCCATCCGGTAAGGTAACCATAATATTCTATGGAGGAGTACAACACAGGTTGACATCTATATATATCCTGGCAACCTTGACATTCTCTTTGGTTGAAGTCTGTCGATCTGGGTACAGAGGCTTACCCACTGTTGTGGCTATCCGGCTTAGACTGTCGGTGTTGAACAATTGATGCGGTAAATTCCGGAAAGAGACCCACGACGGAATAGATGTAAGTACAGGCTTAGCTGCCAGCTGATATGGATTCCATTCCGAAACGAACATTGGGCTAGATCCTACATGCCAAAACTTTCTGCTCAGTGCCTGCTCCTTCGCTCTTCTGTTCGGCATCTTGAAAAGAAATGTGCCGTTTCCAACATCTTGGACCTTGACTCGAGGGCCACCCCGAGACCACATCGCGTTTGAGACACCGATGATTCTACCCATACTAGGCGGAAGACCGTAGAACTGACCCACCACGAAGTCAGACCATTCCTCAGCTGAAGCTTCAAGTGACTCTGCCGGAATAGCAACCAGAGGGATGCCACTCTTGTGAGTCGCCGGAGTGCCCATTTGTTGGAGGCACCTAACAGTGTTAGCAACTCTCTTACTCCAGGAGTCCTGGGATTTCTGAAGAACTGCGGGCTCAGGAGGCTGGCTGTTGGCCTGGCCGGGAGAAGAGCGCGCTACACCATCCTCAACAGCGGAGGGAATGGCCC
>NW_010965869.1:806091-806794 GCF_000463585.1 Tarenaya hassleriana | reverse complement strand
GAGAGGTCATAGGAGGAGGGTTCTTTGGTTTGGAGATTTGGGGAAGAAGGTTGAACCGAAACGCCCATCGTTAGGTTCTTTTCGAGAGGTGGAGGCCCCAAAATCCCTGGAGAGGGAGGGGCAGAGGATGAACGAAGTCGAGGGGGCATTAGGATTTTCTGACCGGCCAGAGGCCGGCCGGAGGTGGAGGTTTCGTGCGGCGTCTAGGTTTAGGAAAGTAAGAGAGAAGGTAGAGAGTTTTTCTCTCTCCACTTCCTTATTCCTTCACACCATAATAACTTGACAATATTTTTATTAAAATGGTAGAATAAATATCTCATTTAGGAGTTCTATTTTTTTATGTATAATACTCAAAATTCGAAAGTTATAATCTTTATTTTGGTAAATGTTTTGGAACAAGTCATCATAATTGAATATTCTTAATGATAAAAAAATAAAACAAATGATAAGTATTAGAATTAGAATTTTTGAATTTTGTTTAGAACTTTAGATTATTATTGTAGAAGGTGTTCTTCAAAATCTGGCAAACCTCTGTTTCGAACAGAAGGTTTCGAGAGACTCTTTCTGAGTACGTTAAATGAGGGTTAGTTTCGTAATTTACTAGATCAGATTGTTATAAGTTTGTTTTCTTCTTCGTCTCCGTAGTAACTTTCTTGTTCATCTTTCGATTCTCTCTCTTGTTTTCTCTCTCAAGTTCTTCCTG
>NW_010965869.1:794252-806045 GCF_000463585.1 Tarenaya hassleriana | reverse complement strand
TCCTGCTGAGCTCACGAGGTTTTGTGTGAGTCAGCTCCGGTTCTACCTCTCGATCTAGTTCTAGTGATTTTGCCAGTTTTACTTGGTCGTAACGTAAGGTTCAAAAGAACATGAATACGTAAATCCCCTGTGCACTTTTATTTTCTCGCTTGCAAAGTTAGGTTGAAATCCCAACTAAAGTACGATTCAAGAACTTCAATTATAATATAATGATAAGTATTGATCAAAGATAGAAAAAAAAAGTATATTCAAAATGATTTATTAAAAGGTGTAAACTGTTGAAGATTATAAAGTATCAAATGTTAGAAAACATGTGATGATCACTTAATGAAGCCACAGCCCTAAGAACATTCAAGGGCTTAAACCATGAAGATGTAAAATATGGTGGCCGCAACATTATAAATTTGATTAGATGCGATTTGCATCATATTAATCTTCTTAAATGTATATAGCCGTTTAGGATTTGTTTATTTTCTTATATTTTTTATTTGTTTATTCTCTATATATGTGACATGATTAAGTGGGATTTGTAAGATATACGAATAGGAGATTAATACTCCATTCCATTCTTCATATTTCTTTCATCTTATTTGTTCGTTCATTATCAACTCTCTTTGAATTCTTTTATCCATATTATATAATTATATTTCAAACTTATAGAAATCTTTATGGTATCAAAGTATAAGGTTTAGAGGATCCCTCTGTTACGATTTTTTTTTATTCCGTTGTGAAATCGAAGCATATTCCCTCTCGTCTGTGAGTATACCGAAGTAGGAGCCTGCTCGTTTCATTTTTCAAAATAATGTTCTCACTTTTGGTCATTCCTTCAAACCAAAATTAGAGTTTTCTTCAAGTGAATCGTTGACCATTCATTCAAGTCACAGTTCAACATATTTTTTTGTCTCTCTCGGTTTTTTAATTTCAAACCGAATATCTCATTCTCACTACAATATATGTGAGTATTGTGATAATGATTGTGAGTATGAAGAGATTTATGAAGAACCAGAATATAGGGAGCATTGGGATGTCGATGATGTCTTAGCCAAAATACCAAAACCTATAAGAGAGACGTTGGTGCAAAACGTCAACGCAAACAACATCGAGTTAAATATTACACTTCTTGAAGAATTATTTCGAAGTAATGAGTTTTCTGAAATTATGCAAAAAAATACAGGTATAAAATATTGAAGAGGCGAAAACATTGCACGGAGAGGTATAAAACGAAAAAAAATCATGACAACGGCCATGACTTGGACTATGCACTCTCGGAAGAAGAAGAAAGAGAAACGGATGTGATGATGAATGACCTTACAATGGAGGTGAAGAACCCCGAACAAGAGGCATCACACGCATCCGATATCGTTCTTCATCCGAGAATAACAAAGAATCCTAGCATCTCCTTAGCATTGAGAGAAAATCGAGTTTGTAGTATCGTCTCTTCTCCTATCTCGATTGATATTTATTTTCCAATTGATATGCTTGTTTTTGTTAGTATATTTAGACAGAAAAAACAACAAATAATCTCGAAGATTTATGGTGAGGAGAAACTCACGAGTGAGGTAGAATGTCATGGTATACTCGTATACTTCTCAACTGAAAAGAAAACAATGCAAACATCCGGAGAACTAAAAGAAATGATATTTCCTATGAGTTTCAACAACTTTAGATTTGGTAAAAACACTCTCAACGCCTATGTTTTTTCATCTTGGAGAATATATTCATGCATTATATAATAAACAATACATACGTGTTCGAAATAATCATGATCATGCTTACAACATAAATGACATGTTTTTAGTGTTCAATGAACATTTAAGTGAAATGCTAAAAATAAATGGTAAACAACACATTAATCATACTCTTCGTATAATGCTTCATTTGTCAAAATCATCAAATTTAGCATTCACATGTGTTAGGACATTACTTTTACTTTTGTTTGATGAAAAATATATTATTGCATGCTTATATTAGGTTTATCATCTCAAACAGAGCGTTACGGACTCTCTTGTATTATTTAACTATTTTAATAAGTTCATGCAGAAAACTTGAGGAGATGTGAAATGATGGAAAAGTCAAAGGAGCTGCCACATGATGTGATCGCACGTTTAAAGAGAAACTGATGCATGCATGGACACGTGTTCTACAAGATTAGCTTTTTGACAATTCTCCAAGCTAGTCTTGTGGGGAAATGTTAAAGATTATAAAGCTAATCTTGAATACAGATTTTCACCAATAGAAAAAACAGATTTTTATATGATAACAAATGAACAGTCAGACTTTTTCAGATATAACGTATCCGAATGGTTTGAAAGGAACTTGTTAAGTGGCTCAGAGCTTGAGAAATTGCCATGGTCGACCATATTTGGTGTTACATGCTGGTTCTTGTGGCGTTGGCGCAACAACTTTGTTTTCCAAAATCAAGGTATCTCATCCCAAACAACGGAGAATATTATGCTATATTTTAGACAAATTCATGAGTTGGGAAGTTTAACTTTTCTATCATCATCGAAAAGACCATGAATTGTACAGGATATTTGTTGGGATCCTCCACCTTGGGATACTATGAAACTAAATACAGATGGAAGTGTTCGGGAAAATCCCGTTTCGGCAGCAGCGGGTGACCTAGTAAGGGACAGTTGGGGCAATTGGATCGTTGGTTTTGCCTCTAATCTAGGGATTTGTTCGGTGTTTAGAGCGGAAGTTTGGGGAGTTCTGCTTGGATTGAGGTTGGCGTGGGAAAGAGGATGGCATCGAGTGATAGTGGAGGTGGATAATCAAGCGTTAGTGAATGCGATCCAAAGTTCGAACAGATTAAATATAGTGGATGGCTTAATTATAAAGGCAATACAGGATATATGTGCGAGACAATAGACAGTTTCAGTTTTTCATGCCTTTCGTGAATCGAACTTCTGTAACGATCAACTCGCCTCTATGGGACATAATCTGCCTATCGGTTTGACGGTCTTTGAGTCTCCCCCATCTGCCATGTCCGAATTATTTTATGCTGATAGGATTGGAATTATAACCTCTCGTGGTTGCGTGATGTAATTTAAAGTTTTAACTCCCTTGTATAAAAAAAAAAAAAGAAAGGAATGTGACCGTGAGAAATGATGGAAAATATTACAAACTATTCAAATAAAAGATTCGTACTTTGTTTGTATGGATTGCCAGATTTAATATATATATATATATATATATATATATATTGTAGTGCTGGATTTAAAATGTTATACTTTGATAATACCATTATAAAATTTTGAATTTCAGTTATATTTCAATTTGACTTTTAACTATATTTTGATTAATTTATTTTAGATTTATATTTAAATTTTTTAGAAAAAAATATATATGAAATTTATATTCTATTTAATTTGGTTTTATTCATAAAATTATCATTTTTAAATAATTCTATTATTATTTTTTTTTGGAAAATTCTATATTCGAAATGAATTAATTTTGAATAAAAAATATATCAAATAATGTTTTCAACATATTTATTTCAACTCTAAATTAAATAAATTTAAAATCAAGTATTAGTTGATAGATAAATTTTAAATATATAATAAAATAGTCGAGAAATAGAAAGATAGGCTCGGCGTAGAATAAAAATAATGAAGACTTTTTAATTATGTGATGAATATTTATATCATTTTCCATGGATCACACTAAAAAAATAAAGGGTGAAAGAGATATTAGATGTAGATATAGGATAACGTTAGTGATTATAAGCACATGGTTTGATCCAAATTAGAAATACATTTGGTACCAATTTTATGCTCTCTGATTAAATTTTATAATATTAATTTAATTTTAGTTCAGTATCAGTATAAATTAAAATTAGCTAATAAATATCAAGAAATATTTGTATTTTTTTTGGGAAACATGAAAATTCACACTTAGACACAAATTTGACTGAGGTATATAAGTACATATACTTATTTATATAAACGTAAGAAGAATGAAAAATCATCGACGATTACAAGTTTTTTTTTTTTAAAAAAAAGTTGTATACAAATTAAATCACACATAGTTTTTTAACCCAAAAAAATAACACACATATTTTATTAACAGAAACAGGAGTTGAAATATGGCAGAAATTGGTGGTGTGGAGAAAGGCGTTTTGATCAACGGTCCATTCCTGTTGCCACGGTTGGTGGCGTGTTGCCTTGTGGATTATGCCCTGCCACGTTACCTTGCCATCCTTCGAGGAAAAAAAATTTAAAAATAGTTATTAAAAATTTATTATATTAAATATTTAGTCTTTTTTTTTTTATGAAGAGCGATCATTTCAATAGATTCAGGCAAAATAAGAAATAAGTGAAATAAAGTTGATACGAAATTGATTGATTATAATTTGTCAAAAATAATTGGAAAAATTAACGAAAATGACTTCTTAAATAAATATTTTTTCGTCAGAATTTAAATAAACAAAACCTGATAAAAAAAAATTAAAATCCAAAAATTCAAGATATAGATAAAAAAGATAGGGATGTCAATCGGGTCGGTTCAAATCTGTATTCGATTTGAGGGTTTAGGGCTCATATTCGGGTTGGTCTAAATTTTTCGGGTCTATATAACAAAGCCCGAACCCCAACCTTATAAGTTTTGAGTCCAGATTGGGTCAGATCAGTACGTTCAATTTCCGAACCGAAAAATTTAAACTAGAAACCCGACATTTTTCGGATGAATTCAAGTAGTGCTTTGGATCTCGTGACTAAATTGACCGAGCATGAAAATATAAAGCCGTGACAAGAGGAGATACGGACCAAGGGATGGATCGAGGCCGCGGGACTTGAGCTCGCGATGTTCTTGGCAGAGAGCGCAGCCGCAGCAGAAGCAGTGGATGAGGGCATCGGAGCATGGCTCCTCCGGCAAGGAGAATTCCTGCCTTATTTTAAGTCTGTATTTTGACGCGTAATACCATCCGCATCCGATGTGGGACATCGCCACCACCATCAACGCTCCAAGTCTCCTGCCTGTATCACCTTTTCCTTAGAAACTCGTAATATCTTGCTTTCTTTTTCTTTTTTAAATTATTAAGATCGGTTTAGTTTAATCCATAATATAAAATCCATTTTCATTTACATCCTAAAACAAATCAAATGCAAATATGAAAACAGGGTAATCATTTCTTTCCATCACGTTCATATTCAGACTTTTTGGTTTAGAAAAAAATAATATTCGTTCGGATTTTATTCATCAAATCCAAATAAAAAAGTTAGTGTTATTGGATAGCTGAACGGTTCGGTTCGGGCTAATCGGTTACAGTTAATTTGAGTTTGGTTATTTTGGGTTATAAGAATTTATAACCAAACCGTTAATTAATTTTATTCAATTCGATTCGGTTTTATGTATTTAAACTGTAACCAATTAAAATTTTCATTTGGTTCGATTATAATATGAAAAAATAAAAAAATAAAATAAAAATATTATATAATAATTTTTCTTCAATTCAAATATTTATATCATGCAAACTTTAAAGATAATAAAACAATAAAAAATTAAATTAAAAATAAAATAAAATAATGATTAGATTAGGAATATATATGATATATAAACGGTTCTTCGGTTTGGTTAGATTCGGTTACTTCATTTTTGAGAATTTATAATAAATGGTTATTAAATTCAATCGATTCGGTTCGGATTCGACTATTTCGGATTTTGAAAAATCATAACCAATCAATTATTCGATTCGGTTAATAAGCAAAATAACCGAAATGAATGTTCACTCCATTCACTAGATATTGTTTTGGGTTTTATTATTGTAGAATCAAAGCTATAATTTTGAAACGGGATAAATTTATTTTTCTATTTCATATATATATATATATATATAATATGATTTTTATACATTGATTTTGTAATAAAATGATGAAAAAAAGGAAAGAAAAATGTATTTTGTGCGTGTGCATAACTGCATATATACACACAAGCAAGCAAGTTAGACTTACTGGTTTTCCCTCGGTCCACAATCTCAGCTATCCTCCCGAAGGTCACGCATGGACAAAAACACGTCAAGAAGCCTTCACCCAAGAAAAAAGAATTTATTTAGGACTATACACGTTACACAAATTACAAAAGTTTCAATACATGCGAATAAATGAATATATCAATATCGAATTTTATAAACTTACAATTAGGGATATCTTCACAACAATCGTATAAACCACTAGTCCACATGTTTCAGTTTATTCTCTGTTCTTTTTCTGACCTATTCGATCGATCAAAGAAGGGTTGTATGAAGATTTTTTTTTGGTAGATGTGTATGGACTTTTTTTTATGGTTATGTGGTCTGTATTTATATAAGTTCCATCATTTTTTTAATATTTAGTTTATTATACTTTGACTTTGGCCACCATAAAAAATGACATTGTGACTGTAATTTTCCAGATTTCGTGTTTGAACAGATGATTTAATTTGTTAGGAATGTTATTTTTCTATTGAATGTTATGAGTAGATGTAATTACTAGTATAATGTCTGCTATTTCTTAATTATTATATGTTACATATTTTATTCGATTTAATTCTTGTAAAACTTGAATAAAAAATTTATTCTTCATTTAAAATTATAAAGTTGACCAATTTATTTAATTGTATCTGTTAAAGTCTAATGGAATTCAATTAATTTAATTACATAACAATACTTAGAGAGTTTGGAAATTATGAGGTAATTTCCAATAGTCAAATTGAATTGCCACAAAATGCACGCAAGAACCATTATCTTTTTAGTGGTACAATTAAATAAATGACAATTAATTAGGACAAGTTAGTCCAATTATTTAAACTTCACTTGATAAAATATTTGTTGAAGAAATCATTATACGTAATGATGATCGATATTTAATTTTATTAGCACAAAACATATTTTATTTGCTCATAATTAGTTCCTCTTTTATTTACGGTGGTCACATTCTACCCGATCAACAGTTAGTTCAATTTTATAAATATCTGAATTTAATTGTTTTCGGTTAACATTATCGTAAATCTCTCGAATCATTATGTGAAAAATGATTTTCACATCGTAAAGTAACATTATTATAAATATTCAAATTCAATTGTTTCAAAATTAGATAATATTTTAAAAAAGAAATCAATATATGTTTTAAGAAACTTTATTTATATTTGGATGACTCGTTTTCCCCAAGATTTGCAAAGAATTTTTTTTCTTCGAACCAAGTGTATATACCTTCTTAGGAATCATCACCAAAGTTATATGTATGCGAGGTCAACCGAATCGAAAAAAATCACTTGATACACCATCATTTTCTTGACACTCCTCTGTCACACTACTCGTTAGCGAACATCATTTGAGGAAACGAGTGTATAGAGTGTCAATAGCTCGTGTCTAAGTTGTGGAACGAGTATAAAATAAAAATATAACAACCAACTTCAACATCCTAGAGGCTCGAAAAAATTCTAACACTCTTTTCTCAGGTTATTCGTTAATGAACATCGTTTGAATACATCAGTGTATCGAGTGTCAATAGTTCGGGTCTAAGTTATGGGACAAGTATAAAATAAAAATATAACTGTCAATTTTAACGTTCTAAAAACTAAAAAAATTCTGATACTTCTCTATTGCACTACTCGTTAATGAAATATCGTTTGAAGACATAAATGTATCGAATATCGATAGTTTGGGTTTAAGTTTTGGGATGTGTATAAAATGAAAAGATAACCGCCAATTTCGACGTCCTAGAGGCTCAGAAAATTCCTACTCTCCTCTATCCCGCTAATCGTTAACGAACATCGTTCGAGAACATGCGTGTATCAAATGTCGATAGCTTGAGTAAATTGTGGGACGATTATATCATTAAAACAATAACTGCCAAATGAAACATTCTAGATGTTTGGGATGACAAAAAGAAAAAGGGATAACACGGTATTCACATTATGATCAAAGCATCATAAAGACTTAGGTTAGGAATATTTCGAGAGATAAGTTTGAAAAGAAAACGGGAATTTCGATACAAATTTTAGTTAGTTGTATAAGTCTCATGTCTAGTGATCGATTGTGTCTAGGAAAGCCTTAACGGGTAGGTTCGATTCCATCTACATCAACCCCAATATTCACCGAGTATTTTATATCCGAGTCTCATTCTGATTTCACCCGTGATTCACCGATCCATAAAGAGTTTTTCACAAATTTCTTTACTCGAAGACGAGTAAAAGTTTACATCTAAAAGATTTGATAATTCATATATTATACTATATTTTCAAATGTTTAGCATATGACTCGATCATTACTCTAAAATATCACTCTGATACGATCAAAAATATTATTTCTCAATGGTTGTTCTAAATAATTCGAAAAAATATGAAAATTTTACAATTGATATACTCATTGCCTTAGTTTTAAACTTATAATCATCTTTCCTAATTATTGTGTTATTTAGATCTGATTTTAAAGTAGATAAATATCATGTGTTAGAAAAAAAAGACGAAAAATATAATAAAGGAAAACAAGTTACCATATATAAAGGTGAAACAATAAGCAATGCCCTATAAGAGAAAAAAATGATATATGCAATTGGAAAATGTAATAACAAATATATGATTACTATAAAATAAATCTTCATTACAATTGAAAAGAGATTTAACATGTATTATATATTTTGGTATTAAAAATGTGTGTAGAATTGATGAATCTATACAATCTAAACATAGGTTTTTTTATTTTAAATGTTTGAAATTAGATGCCTGCAAACTTTAGCCTATAAAATTACATTTCAGTTTAGATTAAAAAATCTTACTAAAAAAGTCTCTTAAATTTTTTCATTATTGATTATATCAAAATGTAATAAAATTAGTTTTAGAGGACTATAGCTATTTAATTTTTACACAAAATAAAATCAAGATAAGTGATTACACAAGATACTTGTGTATTATACAAGATACTTTGTGTAATACAGGTACATTCTTTAAAAAATAAAAAATAAAATTCATTACGTTCCTTTTTTACAATTGAAGATTTATTTATTAATAAATCATATATATATATATATATATGATATTGATTTGTTTCAACGTTTAAGCGAAAACAAAAGAGGTCAATCAATATTTTATACGGTATGATATTTGTTATATATATACACTTAATATTATGAGTAACATTTTTCTTCTGAAAAATTCCGACATTAACGAACATTATTCGAGGACATGAGTGTATCAAGTGTTGATAGTTCGGGTCTAATTTGTGGAACGAGTATATTATTAAAGAGATAACTACTAACTTCAACACATGGTAGAGGCTCGAGATGATAAAAAAAAGGGATAACATGATATTCAGATTATGGTTAAAACATCCTAAGGACTTAGATTAGAAATGGTTCGAGAGATGAGCTTGGAAAAGAAACGAAAATTCTGATACAAATTTCGGTTAGTCGTATAAATCCCATATCTAGTGATCGACTGTGTCTCGTAAATCTTTAATGGTAGGTTTGATTCCATCTACGTCAATTACAATGTTCACCGAACATTCTATACCCGAGTCTCATTTTGATTTCACGAGTGACTCACCTAACTCCTAGAAAGAACTTATCTTTAAACCATTATTATTTTTCTTATTTTCTATATTATTTTTTTGTAAATTAATTATTTTGATTTTTTGAAATTATATGGATTTATTTGATCATAAATATAATGAATTTATGTTTAAAACTAAATTCCCTTTATAATCTGGTTAACCCTACAAGAACAAAGTAATTTGAATCCGTTTTCTATATCTTTTGGCATTATATCCATATCTCAAATATCAAATAGACTTATAATATATCATAGAACGAACTTTGTTGAGATGATTATACTTCATTTTTAAAGTAATAGACGAAATCGGTATATATAAGATAAAGAAAGCTAATATTATTATCGAAAAAATTACAATTGGACATTGACACACGATGATAGTTCTCTTCATCGTGTACGTGGTCATTAGGTTTTTAAAGTTTCAAATTATTTTTATATTTAAATAAAGTTTCAGACCTAGTAAGAAGATATCTCTCATTAGAAAAAATTCTTTCCTTTTTTTTTTCTCTCTTTTTCTCTCGTAGTGAAAGACATATATCCATACTATTATATTCTATTGTTTCTCATATAGTAAAACATAATATTTGTTTTTTGACTCAATTTATGGATTTACATCTTCTAGGTCTACTATATCGGTCTATCAACGAGTTCAATATCATTGTCATTTAATATTTGTCTCACTGTCTTTTCAAATACTGTCTGTTCTTATTCGTTCTGTTCTTAGTGGTAAAAATAGCCCAAAATGCTTCTCATTACCAAGGTTTAAACCCTATTATACCAAATATTATAAAAAATTATAAAAATGTAACGAATAGATTTTCTAAGGAGAAAATAATGTGTATATACATGTGTATAGGTGCATATAAATATTTTGTTTATTTTTTATATTTTGTTTTTTTATATATGTTTATGTTAAGCTTTTAATCATATGTACAGTATAAATTATAACATGTCGAATTTTTTTTTAGAAAATTGAGATAATTTTATTAGAAATTTTCAAATAAAGTCTGGTTTGTTTGACTATTTCATATTTTTCTTAGTTTAGTATTTTTTTAGATGATTATAAAACAGAAAAAAGAAAATCAAACTTTTGTCCATTTTTTATGAGAGCAATAAAAGTATCAAATTTATCCCGAATCCGATTTAAATCCTATCGATATCAATTTAAATTAACGAATCTATTTAAATCTAAACTAATTAGATTGATCTAATTAATAGATTATATTAGATCAACTCAAAAATAATAATTTAACGGGTTTAACTTAATCCATAAATATAATATAAATCCAATTAACTAATTCAGTTTAATTAATTAAAAATTAATTTATATTATACAAAAATAAAATTTTGATATAAAAATTTCACGTTGGAATATTCATTGTCTAACAAAAATTAAATATTTTAAAACTAAGAGATATAATATAGAATTTAAATTTCTATACTTACAAATTCTAATTTTCTATATCTTTTCAAAATAGTTTTCTATTCATAAAAAACATATAAATTTTCGAATCCAATACAAACCAAACCAAATTCGAATTGAACCAAACCAAATTCAAATCTAACCTAGTTCAAAACGAACCAAATCGAATCCGAATCCATATGAAACCGAACTAAACTTAATCTAATCTAATCAAATCGAATTGAATAATAAATAAACGAAAAAACCAATTTTTTTAAAATGAGTTTTTATCAATAAAAACATAATCCAAACCAAACCGAAATGGTTTGATTCGGATTCTATTATTTCAGAGTTTAAAAATTAATTATCAAAAGTATTGATATCAAATTGGGTTGAACTAGATGGGTTAATCTAATCCAAACCAATTATTTTTGTATTTGGATTATTTTTTAGGTTAAAATATTTTATGGGTTAATGGATTAGGTTTAATAGGTTATAACTCATTCAACCCAAATAATCTATTAGTATTTTATTTGTTATTTTTCATTATAATTATGGATGAGTTATAACCGATTGATGAATCCGTAAAATTTGAAAAAATTGAATCGAAACTAAATCGATTAAAATTAAATTTAGTAAATATCCAAAAAAAATCAAATCGGGCTTGAAATTTAAGGCCCTAAATTATTCGGATGTTTAGACTGGTTTAAATCGGACCGGGCTCGGGTTCGGCTCGATCGGATAAAACCCGACGGCCCGTTGCCTTTTTTTAAAAAAGTAAATGAAATTGAAAAACAGGAAAGCAAACCCTCCGTAAACTCTCGTAGTTTCTCTCTGACGGCGACGGCCATCCCTCTCACTTCCCC
>NW_010965869.1:773028-794137 GCF_000463585.1 Tarenaya hassleriana | reverse complement strand
ACGGCCACCCCGTCTACCCCTCTCTCTCGTCATCGGTTCTGTGTTCCCGCCGGTAAGTCTCTCTCCCTCTTCTTCGTCTTCTCCTTCTCGCGCTCTGTTTCGGTGTTTCTCTCAGTCTCTCATGACGCACTTGGTCTTTCTCTCTGTCTCTCCCTCCCTCCCTCTCCCCGTCGATCTTGCAGCTGAACAAAAGACATTGCTTGGTCTCCTCTCTCTCCCCCCGTCGATCATAACCCTCACCGCGGGAACTCCATCGTCTCCGCCATCCACCAAACAGGGTCATCTCTCATTGGACCCTTCTCTGCAATTATTGCAATGTATTTGAGTCTGTTGAATTCCGTTTCTTTCTCAAACAAGATGAACGAGATTTCAGGACAAATTGAGTGCTTCTAGCTTGTATGTGTATACATGAATTTATTGGATGTATTTTTGTGTTTCTCTATCACATGTTGCATTGCTTTCTGCATCTCTGTATATATTAGAATTCGATAGTTGAAGTATTTGTATAATAACCTCTTTCTGATCCCTCTCTCAGGTGTAAGTTCGCTGAATCAACATGTCTGTACAATCCACTTTCAACCCATCCTCTTCACTCAAATTCTTCCGCAGCAACGTTCACTGCACTCCTCCTAAGCCATGTTTCTCCGTCCGATTCCCGACCTTCGGTTCTCTCTCTTTCGCGGGTCATCTGAAATTCTCGACCTTTGATTCTCTTTCTTCTTCTCACCGTGTCGGCAGCCATCGGTTCTCGTTCCGTTGCAATGCCCGGAAATCAGAGTCATCAGTTTCGGTTGGTTCTGGTAAGAATCGGCGAAGATTACTGAGTTTGTCAATGTATATATGCGTGTCTGTTCATGTGTGTGGTTTCGTCTTCTATGTTTTGGCTATTCGATTGCTTTCTCATGTTTTGCATTTGTTGATAGATGAAAGGAAATTCGGTTTTTTGGGGGATAATTTTGGTTTTGGGTTCGTAGTCAGGGAGATGGTATGGGGGAAATTTCTGTAAATTGAATGAATAATCATGTTGTTGAATGTACTCGAAGAGTACTGAATCTTGTTTCATTTGGGGGATTTCAGAAATAGGACACTGAAAAGAAGAGATTAATTGCGTTTGAAGCCATTATTATAACTGTTATGAAGCTGCTTATGAGATATGAATCACCAAGGATTCAGACCAATGGCTTTGTTTTCGATTCACTTTGTCATTTATTCATGACATGGTTTCTTCAATTTTCTGCAGAAGAGACAGTGGTTGTTCTTGTTATCGGTGGAGGAGGACGAGAACACGCCCTTTGTCATGCCCTGAAACGATCTCCATCCTGTGATTCTGTTTTCTGTGCTCCTGGAAACCCGGGTATTACAAGCTCGGGAGATGCCACTTGCATACCTACCCTCGACGTTTCAGACAGTTCGGCTGTCATCTCTTTCTGTCACAAATGGAATGTCAGCTTAGTTGTTATCGGGCCTGAAGCTCCCCTTGTTGCGGGCCTCGTGAATGACCTTCTTAAGGCTGGTATTCTCGCATTTGGCCCTTCTTCTGAGGCCGCTGCTTTGGAAGGATCCAAGAACTTTATGAAGATTCTCTGCGACAAGTATGACATCCCCACTGCAAAGGTTTGCCATGTGTCTTATGATTTTCGTTTTCTTTCCGAAGAGTGTTAGGTCGTTAGATACTGACTGGTAATCTAAATTTTGGTTCAATGCAGTACAAAACGTTTTCTGATGCATTTGCTGCTAAAGAATACATTCAAGAGCAAGGGGCGCCTATCGTGGTCAAAGCTGACGGGTTAGCAGCTGGAAAAGGAGTCATTGTTGCCATGACCCTCGAAGAGGCTTTTGATGCCGTTGACTCGATGCTTTTAAAAGGCGTGTTCGGTTCTGCAGGATGTCGGGTAATTGTGGAAGAATTCCTCGAAGGAGAAGAGGCTTCCTTTTTTGCCCTTGTGGATGGGGAGAATGCCATTCCTCTGGAATCTGCTCAAGACCACAAGCGAGTTGGAGATGGAGACACGGGACCTAACACCGGAGGAATGGGAGCGTATTCTCCGGCACCGGTCTTAACGAAAGAGCTTCAGGATGTGGTCATGGAGTCTATAATCCACCCAACTGTGAAAGGAATGGCAGAAGAAGGGTGCAAGTTTGTCGGTGTTCTATTTGCGGGTCTCATGATCGAGAAGAAATCCGGTTTACCTAAGCTGATTGAGTACAATGTCCGGTTTGGAGACCCCGAGTGTCAGGTCAGTCATCACCCGTCTTTAGAGAAAAACTTTTCCTTTGTTATAAACAATGCCCGGTTTTCATCTAAAACCCGTTATAACGTCTCGATACATCTCTTTCACGCAGGTTCTAATGGTACGGCTTGAATCCGACCTCGCAAAGGTTCTACTTGCTGCCTGTAGAGGGGAGCTCGAAGGCCTAACCCTGGATTGGTCACAAGATTCAGCCATGGTGGTGGTAATGGCAAGCAAAGGTTACCCGGGTTCGTACCAAAAAGGAACAGTCATCAGAAACCTCGAAGAGGCTGAATCGGTAGCTCCGGGCGTAAAGGTTTTCCATGCGGGAACCGATCTTGATGCAGAAGGCAATTTCATAGCCTCGGGTGGACGGGTTCTTGGTGTCACGGGGAAGGGTAGAGATCTCGAAGAAGCTAGGGACAGGGCTTATAGAGCAGTGGAAGAGATCAACTGGGCAGGAGGGTTCTTTAGGAATGACATTGGGTGGAGGGCGCTTAGACGCAAGCAAGTGGTTGCAAAAGACTGAACCGAGAAAACGGAATTGTATATCTATAAAATACACAGTGACAACGAGCATTTCGGTTTAATATACAGCAAACCGAGTCAAATTTAACTATTTGATTATCATCTTTTTAAAATTATTTTATATATAGTTTGAAATAAATCCGAATGAGAAAAATCTAATCGAAATATATTTAATAAAATAACTAATTTTTTATTTAAACCTGAATCAAAATTAAATAAATATAAATTTTCCGGTTGAAAATTACACCTAAAAAAATAACTGAATGGATTATTGTAAACCCTAATAAATGACTAAATCGATTATAAACCCTAAACTATTTATGAAATTTGGTAAGGGGGGCAAAGCATATATGAGCTTGAAAATCGACAAAGTTGATGCCTGGGTCCAAATTGCACGAAATTTTATTTTGGCATAGACATGAAGATGGTAACGTGGTGATCATCATCAACCATGATTGCGTGTACTTGTGACATTGGTTATTAAAAAAAATACCAAAAACAATTAGAAAATTTGGCTAATGAATGCGACATGTTACTTTAACATGAAGATATTAATATGGAAATCCATTAATTATAAAAAATAATAAATTAACAAAAATGGAAAAGGACTGTAAGACAAAATCATAACTAGGGTCATGAAACCGACCATGCACACCTCAATATCCTCCGTGTCAGCGAGTTAGAAGTAGGCGAGTCGTCGAGTTGGATGTGTTCTTTAGATCCCAGCACAAGTGCGATTTCAGCTAGTGGAAAGGGAAAAAGATAATTTCTCGGTTGGGAGGGTATTGTTTTCTACATCCTATCGTCGGACCCTTAAAAACTGTTCCCGAACTTAGATGTACGTAGGTTGAGGCGAAGGCGAAGGCAAGGTGAAACTCCTAGCTAAACAAAAAAAATCCTCCGTCTCCAAATATCTTTTGATGCCGGAAAGGTATGCATGCATGTATACATACATAACATACAAATATCGATATTATAATAGGATTAAAATATAAATATTAATTTATATAAATTCATTTTCATAGTTAAGATTCATTTTAATAATAATCGTTCAAATTATATATATATATATATATATATATTCATCTCTAAGCGGTGCATGTGGACTCTTTGCGTACGAAACACAAATCAAAGGCTTACTTCACGAAAATTTAAGAACAATATGACATACAAATATATATATATATATATATATATATATATATATATGTCAACAATCAATATATATTTCTAATTTAATATATATTTAAATACTGAAAGGAACTTTTAAAATTTGAAATATCCTACATTCAAAACGATGCTTTCTTTCTTTCATTGCAACATCTATACACACTTTTCTAACGCATTTTTAATGTTTTTTTTCCTTAAGATCAGTTGTTTAAAAAAAGTGAGAATTTAGTACTATCACTAGCATTAAAACTACAAAATCATTATTATTATTATATGAAATATCTATAATTAATTTTAATCTTAGAATATGATAGACACAAACATATATGGGGACACTGACACACTAGAGGAGATGTGCATAAAATCTTCCAAATAGTTTTTCAGACAAAAAGACCGAATAAGACAAAATGGATTTAAACATGTGAATTCGTTAGTCTAATAATGAAAACGTATACATAAGAAGATGAACGAATTTGACAATTTAAGTTGTAACGAAATATATATATATATAGTATATGGTAATCGAATGAATGAATAATTAGTGCAAGTTGGAATTTGTTGGTTTCGCGTATTTTTTGATGCGATAAAATAACAAAAAATAAAACAAACAATCACAAGTTCCTAAATATACCGAATAGGAACGAACGAAAGCCCAATGATTCCAGCTTTCGTTGCCACCTCCCTCTTGCCCTCCTTTGGCTTTACTCTCTCGCAAGCAAGCCTCGAATCGGTGAGATAGGTTGAGGATGACCAATCCCGGTGAAGATCGCCGCCGCCGACCCTTGCACCACCGTCATCCGCCTCATGCTCCGGCGACTCGGTCGAAGGTCTCCAAACGGGTACTCCTCCGCGTCGCCTCCGTCGCCTGCGGGATACAGTTCGGCTGGGCTCTTCAGCTCTCCCTCCTCACGCCGTACGTGCAGGAGCTAGGGATTCCACATGCGTGGGCGAGTGTGATTTGGCTATGCGGTCCGCTCTCGGGCTTGTTCGTGCAACCCCTCGTAGGACACAGCAGCGATCGGTGCACGAGCAGGTTCGGCCGTCGCCGGCCGTTCATCGTCGCCGGAGCTGTGTTGATTGCCGTCGCCGTGCTGATCATCGGCCACTCGGCGGACATCGGGTGGGTGTTTGGGGATACAGAAGGGAAGATTCGAGCGAGAGCGATTGTGGCGTTCGTTTTCGGGTTTTGGATCCTCGATGTTGCGAATAACATGACTCAGGGTCCCTGTAGAGCTCTTCTCGCTGATCTCACTGGTAATTTCTTGAACCTCTTCACCGATTTGATCCTTGTTGTTGTTGATCATCTTGGGGGCTCGGCCTCCGAACCGTACGTGGGACGAGTTTCTGCCTCTTTGACTAAAAAATGGTTTTCCTGTTTTCTTCAAACCCAGAAGGAGGCTTCTCTAACATGAGCGGGTTTTGTTGTTTGAATTATCGAAACATTTCCTTTTCTGGGATTGTCATGAATGCACTCACATGCAGAAAGTATACATCAGAGGAATCTATGTGTATGTATGCACAAAAACAAACATAAATACATTGACGTTGTTGCTTATTTTGTATGAACATTCTAATCATGGAACATGGGGCATGTCTTAGATTTTTTGAGGCTTGAGGGATTCACGTGAACCTCATAACCAAAAGGGTCCTTTCGTTCTTCGGTCTTCGGTCTTTTTCTCGTGAAAACAGGTCTGAATTGAGTGAATGGTTTCTCTGACATTTTTTGGATTAAGAGTTTTAGCCGAAGAAGAATCATGCTTTTTATGAAGTTTTTCTGAAAATTAGGATCTGAGTTGAAGAGAGGGCACTGGAAATAAAAGCTTTTTTTTAGCTTGTGAAATTGTGCATCGGGAAATTTTAGCCTGTTCCAATTGTTGGCATGTAGCTATGTTGAGAAACCCATTGGTAGTCATAGAAGCCTTTCTCACATATATGATTTCGATATTTGAAATTTTAGACCCGAATCTGTTTTAAGGAATCCAATCATATGGTCGAGTTCTTTCTTGAGGAAGCTTTTGATTTCTTATTTATTGATTTATCTGTTGTATATATTCTCCAATACGTGAGATTGTATACACCGGCTATGTAAATTGGCTGTTGCATCTGGTCATTGGAAGGGATATAGTGATGCATGAAAATATATATGTGTGTATATATATATATATATATATATTGGTTTGTAGTTCTCATTTGCTAATAACTAATTTTCTAAGGTTGTGGTTTTAAGTCAATCTTGGGGAGTAGCAGTAAGAACGGAGAAAATCCACCAAATACATCTAAGTGGAAGCTATAATATTGTTCCTCATTGATTAATCATCTGTATGCTATATCTGCATCAGCATTGTTTTAACCAGTGCTGTTAAATTCTTTGTTTTCAAAATTTTTACTGGCCATAAGATTGTAGTTTGAGGAATGTGCTCTAATTTGCTTTAATATGGTTTAAATTTCTGTTCCAGAGAAAGACAACCGCAGGACCCGTGTAGCAAATGCTTACTTCTCACTCTTCATGGCTATTGGCAACGTTCTTGGCTATGCTACTGGATCGTACAGTGGTTGGTATAAAGTCTTCCCATTTACGAAGACTGTCGCATGCAATGTGGAATGTGCCAATCTCAAGTCTGCCTTCTACATAGATGTAGTTTTTATTGCGATAACTACGTGGTTAAGTGTTTCTGCTGCTGACGAGGTGCCTCTTGCTTCATTGCCTTCTGAAGCACATGGGCAATCTAGTAGCACCCAGGAAGCTTTCATGTGGGAATTGTTTGGGACTTTCAAATATTTCCCAGGAATCGTTTGGGTAATCCTGCTGGTTACAGCATTGACTTGGGTCGGATGGTTTCCGTTTATTCTCTTTGACACAGATTGGATGGGTCGGGAGATCTATGGTGGCGAACCAAACCAAGGTACTTACTATAGTACTGGTGTCAGGATGGGTGCACTTGGTTTGCTGTTGAATTCTGTTTTTCTTGGAATCACTTCGGTGCTCATGGAGAAACTTTGCAGAAAGTGGGGGGCCGGTTTTGTGTGGGGAATATCAAACATCCTAATGGCTCTCTGCTTTCTTGCTATGGTTGTCACCTCCTTTGTTGCGTACCACCTGGATTACCTCGGCCATGATTCACCGCCTGCTGGCATTGTATTCACAGCACTATTCATTTTTTCGGTTCTTGGCATTCCACTGGCGGTGAGTTATCAGCTCGCCAGTTCTGGTCACAGTTTATTTGCGTTTAGAAAGAAGCAACTGATAGACTGTAAACAATCTTGCGAAAATTTTCGTCGTGATATGCATTCCCAAGCTGGAAGCATTGTGACAGTTTTGTTTTTCATGCCCATCTTAAGTCTTTTTGTTGCCATATACTTCTGTCAATATCCGTATTTGACTTTCTATACCATACTGAGACCTCATTTGTCCAGTAAACTGATGCTTTGAGTGGTACTTATTTGCAGATAACTTACAGTGTCCCATATGCGTTGATTTCTATTCGTATTGAGTCCTTGGGACTCGGTCAAGGTGAGCATTCCCTTTCGTGTTACGTTTGTTTGATTAACTCTTCAAGTGGGTATTGTTTCTTATAATGATTCCATTGCGGCAGGCTTGTCTTTGGGTGTGCTGAATTTAGCTATTGTGATCCCACAGGTACATATCCGTTCTACTATCCTTTGTACTGTTTTGTGTTGCCTCCACCAGTGATCTAGAATATGTTATTGACCGATTCATCCATACTCTGTCATGGATTGGTAATTTTCTATTGATTCTGAATGTGGCAGTGACATTATTTGGCACAATAACTTTCACGAGTGAATGTGAGCTTCTCAATGAGAATGAATGCATCTGTGATCATTTTTAGGATAGTCAGTCGCTTGATATTCGTCTCTAATACTTTTGGTTTACCTTGTCTTCCTCGAACCATGGGCATTAAATTGACATTTCTATCTGTTATCTCATCTGTCTGCAGCATGTTGATTTTTGGGGTAATGAAATTTAATTCTTTATGCAAACCTAAAGAAATGAGTCCACAGGTTTCATGATGTTTTTTTTTGTTGAAGCTGTCATAATCTTCTGCTATTTCCTCGTCAAAAAACATGAAGGTGACATCTGGCTCTTGCCACTAGATTTTATTGCTCCAATGGCTATCTGTCATTTGCCTATTTTAGAGTTTCTCGCATATAATCTGTCACTATGCTAGCTGAATCGATCTACTGGAATGAGGAAAATCCTGGAAATGTTTGTACATGAACTGCAAACCATTCTTTCTTAGTTCCTCATTGATGATTTCCTTGTTATGTTCAGTTGCATTGCTTTTTCTTATGTCTAATTTGACATAATGTCACCGATTCATTCTCTTTTCGATCATTTGCGTAATGAAGTATTATGTTTTTGTCTAGGTAATTGTATCTGTTGGCAGTGGTCCGTGGGATCAACTGTTTGGTGGAGGGAATTCACCGGCTCTTGCCATAGGAGCGGTTGCGGGTTTCATCGGTGGAATTATAGCCATCGTAGCTATTCCTCGAACTCGTGTTCAGAAGAGCACTCCTCTTCCATGAAGTTCTTTCACTGCACAAAAGGTACTTTTCTTAATTCCCTTTCTCAATTTGAGGTCTTTATGATATCCACAGTTTCCACTGATTGACTATACGGGTTCATGTGGAAGGCGGACTATATTTCTACGAGGATTAGACGAGTATACAAAGAGGAATGATGAAAGCGAGTTTACGGCGAACATTTATCAAACTTAAGCTAGGAAAAAAATGACCTGAGAGATTGCATTTAACATGAACCTTGTCAAAGCGCAACAGCTTCATTTAGACATACTGTGTGGCTAAAAGCCTTTATTCAGGCTAGGACCTAAGCGCTTTCTCCGGAAAGTTTACGGTAAAACAACGACATCATTGGAAACACGAGGTATTTGTATGTCTCCTTTATTATTGCCCGATTTTCGGGATTTGTTTTTTTTTTTTCCGCATCCAGGGGTCATCCTTGTGTGTTACACTGTTATTTGCCTTGCTCCCAAATGTTTCCATGTACATTAAAAGTAAAATATGTTTTGTAATGGTTTATTAGTGCATGGTGGTGTATGAATGAGTGTATCTTTCTAACAATGAAGATGCTGCTTTGGTAATATTTGCTTTTGTCGTGTCTGAGATTCTGTAAGTATGCAGATGGACACAGAGTTTCCTCAGATGCTTTTTCTTAAATTTTGTTGTTTTGAATTTTGACAGTTTGATGCATTTCTCTATTTTGCAATGGGAATGGAATCAGGAATCTGTTTCATTACCACTCAGCTCAATTTCATCGTCTACTGATTCTAATTCTGGTTTTGGTTCTTGTTCGTCTCTTTGGATATTTTTTTTTCCTTTGATGCATTTTTCCTCTAACGATATATCGATTAGGGCTGCACGCGGGTTCTAACGAATATATCGATTAGGGCTGGATGTGGGTTCTGAACCCGCCATCCCACGGGTATCCGAAATTCGGGTATCCAAGCCATCCACCGCAAGTACGAAGTCAGTTGTATGGTGTATGAATTCGAGTTCGGGTTTCGTCAACTGATTAACCGTACATGCGAGTAACTCGAGCCAAGGTGGAGGGCGGAGAGGGCGAGACAGTGACGGTGTGTGAAGTGCGCTGAGGGGCATTAAGGTTTCGTTTTCGAGATTCGACTCGGTTATTTGCCTTATTTTCTAGTTTTTTGAATCGAGAAACGAGAGGGATTTCGCAATTTTGGTTCGTCCTGGCAGTTATCGTGTCTCCTGATGCGCTCTTCATCAGGTACGTCTAACCTTCGATGTATCGCCTCACCGCTTTACCCTATGGACCTCTCACCTAGCCGGTCTCCGCAGTCCTCACCTTCTCACTTTGCGATCAAGTTTGTCAGATCTGAAGAAGAAGTTTTTCGGCTCTTTATTCAACCTATGTACGAAACCATTTATACAAATGGAGAATATAGCAAATATATCCTTAAAATGTTATCCTTACTTCACACTCTACCTTCAAAAAATTAAATCTAAAAAAAAAATTTAAATGAGTTAAAAACATACATAACCCTGAATTTTAAGGAAAAGACAAAAAAGACCATGTCTTTTCAATTAAAAAAGGACTAAGTTTTTTTTAAAAAAAGAACTCCTCTCTCTTTCTCTCGATAAACTTTCACCCTCCCTCTCTCTCTTCTGTTGAACTCTCTCTCTCTTATATTATTTCGAAAACTCTCTCTCTTGTGCGATTTCAAGAACCACTATTTCTTTCTCGGAATTTTTAGAAACTGAGGCGATTTCTCTTGCGATTTCTATGAAAAATTAAACACCCATGGATCCAAGAACACATGTGCCTTCGTCTTCGTCTGCGTCTCAGGCCGGTTCATCTTCGTCATCGTCGGACAACGATCTCCCATTAGAAACAGTAGGTTTTTCTACATATTCTTCTCCATTTTTTTCTTCTGTGACCTGATACTGGAGTAAAGTCATGTGGGTCACATGTTACATGAGTCACAGAGATTTATATAGTAACAAGATAATATGACTCACAAGGAGCACACGGGTCATACGGGTCACCGGTCACGGGTCACGAGTCACGGGTCACATGGGTCACGGGTCACACGGGCCACGGGTCACAGGTCCCAGGTCACAAAGATCATAATGACGAACAATTATTTTATTTTGCAACTTCCATTTGGCTACAAATTCGAAGACATTCAGTTTTCTTTCGAAGATCAATACGAAATGTTATTCCTATGAGACGCTGAAGACGCTTAAAGAAGTATTAACACAGGATGAATGGATGTACTTCGAGAAAGAATCACAGTTCCAATATCTATTCCACGCGCAATGGGAACCACAGTTAAAGATGGCGCTTGCGGGAGTCCTCATTAACCGCTAATCCATTATTGTGAACTCTTTCGTATTTTGTAAACTTATTATTTATTGTGAACTCATTCGTAGTTTGTAAACTCAGTTTTTGTAAACTCTTTCGTATTTTGGCGCTTGCGAGAGTCCTCATTGAGCACGCACTTATATCTGGTTTGAACAAGGGAGCAGAATTCATGTCGATATGCGATGGGACCATACCATTGATCTGTGAAAAATTGGCTATCGATATATTTTGTAATGGTAAAATTGTGTACAACTAACCCGTTATTTATTGTGAACTCTTTCATTAAACTCAGTTTTTGTAATCTCTTTCATATTTTGGATTTTACTTTTACTTTTACTTGAAAATGAGAAAGAAAAAAAAAACATAAGTCCAATGGGTCACAGGATCACATGGGTCACATGAGTCACGGGTTACATGGGTCACGGGTCACGGGTGAGTCACATGGATCACATGGGTCACATAGGTCGATTTTATCGAATTAGTGACTTGACATGGTTATGCAGTGATTAATTATGGATTTTAACATCAATAACAACTTTAAAATCATGTTCGTTTCAATTTTCATATTCAAATCACTCATGCAAATGTACTCCGTAAGTGATTCTAGTGTTTCATGTTAACTTATGAACAAATTGTACTAATGTTCATACAACTCTTACTTATGTTAACGAATTTAACTTGCAGATACCATATTATCATTGTAAAACATCATATAAACCATTTTAACACTTTAAAATCGAGATTTAACCATGTTTTATAAGTGCAACTGAGTCACGGGTCACATGGATCACATGGGTCACACAGTGTAAAAATGTCTTCGGGTCATATAGGTTACAGGTGAGTCACACGGGTCACACAGTTCAAAACTTGTTTCTATCTTTTCAAGACTTTAACACGGTACTAGTGCAAAGAAAATCACTTTATTCAAATAGATTGTCCTTTTGGAAAATGTATACAATCACATGGGTCACGAGAACTACATGAAATCATACAATCATATTATTTATGCAATATCTTTATTTGTCCTTCTTTGAACGCTTTGTCTGCGGTTCGCCGGGGCCTGGAAACCGAATTTGTTTGGGTCTACCGGTTTTGCGTTTATCTTCCACAATCGGAGGTAATACCACGAGGTTTGCATCCTGTGGATCGTCAATTATCCAATCACAACAATTAGGAACCGGATAAACCGTTTCTTGATAAGCCAACCGCCATGTCTCTCGGAGAAAGTATGGAGAGCATAAGTCCGATATAATATTGCCTCTGTCAGTCTTGTGGACTGCTGCGATTGCGTATTGCATGAATATTTGTCTATATCAAACATCTAACTCGATTTTCCCCCACAAAACACAGTAAACAACTCAAAAACAAGAAAAAACCCACAGAGTAACAGTATTTAAGTCGAAACTTACCTATTTGCACGATTCTATTTGATTTTCCGCTAATTTTCACGAGATTTGAAGTAGTTTCGCAAATTATCGAAGAGAGAACAAGCAAATCGGATAAATGAAGTAAATGTGAGGACACAAAGACCAAATCTAAAGGGAGAGCAACAAATAGGAAGAGAGAGAGAGCAAATCGGTGGCGGCGTAGGCAGAATTAAAATTGGAGGAGAGAGAGAGCAAAATACGAGAGAGCAAACGGAGGAAGAGAGCAAACGGAGGAGAGAGAGCGCAAATGCCAGAGGAGAGAGAATGAAAAATGTCGAAGGAGAGAGAAGAAAAGTGATAATGAGGAGAGAGAAATCGATATTGCTTTTTAGGAGAGAAATTATTATTTTATTTATTTAATTTTATTTGTTTAATGGAAATTGTACATATGGGAAGAGTATATGTGAAGGGGTTATTTTTTTCCTGAGAGAAGGGTATTCTATGAAGTACAAGTAGCATTTTAAGAACATTTTTTATAATGCCCCATACAAATATATGAAATACAGTTCTGTTGTTTCCACGATTACAGGAAATGACATTATATCAAAATACTCTTAATTTGCTATTTCTACTTCAAGACCTACCCTTGTGACCATGTGACTAATGTGACTGAAATATAGTGTGCTCACATTTTGATTTTATCGATTACAACGTTAAATTTATGGTGATCACACTAATTCATTATGTTCATACTTTGTATATCTTACTAATCATTTGATTAAAACATCATAAATTTAACGTTATGAACAATGGAATCAATATGTGACCACACTATATTTCGGTCACATGGTCACAAGGGTAGGTCTTGAAGTAGAAATAGCAAAGTAAGGGTATTTTTGATAATATCCCGCAGGGAATCAATATAAATGCTGCCATTTTGGTTGTTGACGAAGATCCCGTGGAATACGTGACTTAGCTTCTACATATCCCGAATAAAGTTCTTAAACCATCACTGCACCTTGTGGATATTAGGAGCTCGAGTACCTGATTCTTTGAGGTTCCGTTAACTCTTCGATAGACCTAAAGACGCTAAATCGAGGTCAGATAGGCCGAAATGTTCGGGAATTCGACCCGCCTCTGCTTCGAATATTGGTGCACTGTATCGTGAGATATCGTTATCGGTCTCTGGCGGATTCAAATTTTTATGTCGTAAATATTTGCATGTGGGAATTGTGAGGAAGAGGAAGGATTTCGAATATGCACTTCCCATTCATTTTCATGATCTAAGTGCACGTTTCGTGGGCCTTTTAATTTAGGGTTTTACTTCGTTTGGGTTTGTGGAGACTAGGGCCACCTTTTTGGGTTTAGGTAATTTTAATGAAAAAAAATTATTGGATATAATTGCTTCAAAACTAAATTAATTAAAAACATGGAGCTGAATGCAAAAACCATTAAAAAGAGAACAAAAATAAAAAATTTTAATATAAAAATTGGACGAAAACTAAATTATTTTGAGAAATATTTTTTTTAATGAAAACTAAATCTGGTGACAAAATTGAACGTTGTAATTTTTCTAAAGCAATAAAATCTAAATTCCAAAAGAACAGCCAATTGATCCACACACTTTCGAAAGTATTCAAGTTTTTTATGGGTTTTTTTTTCCTCTCAAAAGGATTGATGGATCCGAAATTTAAAGATGCTCTCCCAAGAAGAATTATTTGACCGTCTGAAAATATTTTTTTATAATCCGAAAGTTCATCGATTTTTCGTCCAAATTACATCTTTCAAAAGATCGAAAAAGTCCAGATGAACGGAGAATTTAACCTAGATTGGAAAGGGTCGTATGAGAATGTTGCATGCTAATTGTGACACAAAAGGAGTATTTTTCTTCCTACATAAATTTTCTATTTGGACTTTTTGTTTTATATATACATTGGAACGTCTCTCTACGTTTTTCCAACTATTTTCTAGATAAGCAAACGACATGATTTAAGAAAAAAAAACATAAAATAAAAGCATCCTCTTCTTAAAATTTAACATATACTGATATACCAATTGTATTGTGGTATTAAAATCAATAACAAGTATTAGATATAAATAACAAATATTTAAAGATAAACAATAAGTATCAGATTTAATTTATGGATAGACAGATAGATATAGAGAATTACAGGATTTATATATTATATATTATGTATAAGATGATTTGGAATAACAAGTATCTAATAATAAATTATGACATCGGTTTCTTAAGAACAAGATAGATTAGGTGGAATTAACCTATCTAACATTGTTAATATTAGAAAATGGACGTGGAAACAATAACAATGGATGAAGACGGAATATATTGTGAAAGGTATAGATTTTACCTGATTTTTTAAGTAGAATATATTTAAGAGAATAGAACAATTACTGGAAAAATGAGTGTTTGGAAAATCGGATATCTTGGACCAATGTCCATATTAATCCGGGAATCGAAAGTCAACTATGTGATTTGGATTATACGCTCTCTTCCCAAATTTGAAGTTCGAACTCGGGATATGACAGACGTTTTGTATTCTTTTTTACCGATTGAACTATCCAAATTTGTAATGCGAAGAATATGTTGCAAAAGTTCAAGAATTCAAAACCTAAAAGACAAAAAAAAGATTTGGAATCATAAACAAATATTCATTTTTTTTCTTTAATTCTCTAGAATTTGCATCGTAATACAAGGCTTTTTTTAGATATAGTAATAAGAATAAGAATAATTCTGTCAAATATTTCTAAAATAAAATCTATAATAATTACGAAATTATTCAACTTGGTACTTTATATACACATTCCACGTGATGTGAGAACCAGAAAGGCGCGTAGTGCACGTGCTGATCGTGTCGCGTGTAATGAGATATCTCAATAAAATCTCAACGAGAGTGAAGGGCAAAGGAGCTGAGCTCATGGTAGAGCTATAAAAAACGTGGTCTTACGGCAGACAGTGAATCAAAGTCAACTACGGCGGCTCCCCTCCCATATTTATTTATAAATAAAGCTTTTTTTTTTATGAAACCATATTTATAAATAAAGCTTTTTCCACACCCACAAGATAATGACGATTCTTTTTTATAATAAAAATTAATTTTTGAATATATATATATATATATATATATTATAATATCCACATACCTAATACCTAAAAGGGGAGTGAGATTAAAGACAAAGAACATCAGCAAAATTTACATGAGATAAAAAGAATGTTCTAAATTGCACTTATTCAAAGATTAGGAAAATGCGTGTAACTTGGGCCATTAATTTCGAAATCCGTGCCTCTGGATGAATTGTATGTACAAAAAGAAGATATTAGTTTTTTTTGTTATATATTCTATTGATTTATATTAATCAATAATATGCTATAATTGTTTTATTTTTTGTTTCAATGATTTAATTGAGAAAGTTATATATGTATTATGTATATGTACGAAAAGAAAATTCATGAAATTATTTCAATATATATAATATGTTAGCGAACATGAAGAACAAGAAGTTGTGGAACTCAATGGCCAACACAATAACGAATAAGAACGACACTCGGAACACGAACAAGAGTGGAAAACAAGGAATCAGAAGAGGAAAGAAGATAGTTTCGGATAGTCCCGGATACAATCAAATCGACACAAGGAAAGAAGACATTTGTGTTTGCCCTGTATTTGCTAATTTACCATATATCGTATTAGGCAATATTATATTGTCATATCATAATTATTTAGCTGTTATGTCTGTCTAGGTTAAAAGCACATGTACAGAACACATACGAATAGATAATTGAACTTGTTTTCTACTTGTCAACCTTTTCTTCTCTGTTTTCTTCATGGTATTAGAGGGAAACGGTCCCTAAACACTCTGTTCTCCATCGTTTTTGCTTTCTCCCTTGTTGAAATCCTTGCTACCCCAGTTGGCAGCCATGGAAACACCCACCAAACTCATCCCTATCACCTTACATGGTGACAATTACTTTTATTGGACCAAAGCAGCAACAACGACCCTCAATACAAAGGATTGTGGGAGCATATCTCTGACGAAAAGAAGTCTTCTCCTCCATAAGAGGTGGCCGTCGACGGAGAGGCGCAGCAACGCCTAGAACGAAATCGCCAAGCTGTGTCGGGTTATGCTAAATGGAAACAAGAGGACAGCTAAGCATTAGTGATCTTGCAAGGCTCTCTAGATCCTCATCTTCTCCGATCGTTTATCGCTCACGACACAGCCAAGTCGCTTTGGGAGGCCCTCCGAAACGTCTATGGTAACCTCTCTAATGTTAGTCAGATTTTTGAACTAAAACGCAAGTTGTTTCATCTCCAACAGAATGATCAGCCAATAAATAAGGTTCAAGGAGAGTTTTCTGCTCTATGGGCTGAACTTGAAGAGGTGAGACCACCTTCAACAGATCCACACATGATCAGAAAAGAGTAGAGGAAGACAAAGTCTTCTCCTTTCTCTCCACGCTCAATGCATCTTACAATGATCTGACTTACCATGTGCTCCGTCAAGCAACACTTCCAACGTTTGAGGAGCTGTGCATGCTGATCAAACGCGAAGAAAGAAGGTCGTAATGTGTTCTCAGGACCCCATGAACTTGCGCATTACGCTCAACGCTCTCCTGAACCTGTTGCTTCGAATATTCCTAATCGGGATCGCATAATTTATTTTTGTGATCACTGTCACAAACAGGGGCACTCTAAGGAGAGGTGTTGGGTTCTCCATCCTCATATGAAGCCGCCTCGGTTCAAGGATGCTCCTCGGAAGGGTTCTGCCATGACCGCTTCCCATACAAACGAGAGCTCGATCAGTCTTACGTCCGATGAACTTTAGGGTCTTAACCACCTCCTGCAGTCCATTCATAAGGATACCGGTAACTTCTCTCGTGACTTTTCTATTATTCTTGATTTGGGTGCGACCACCCACATTTTTTGTGATGATTTTTTGTTTGTCAACATCACCCCAAGTCATGGTGTGGTGACTATTGCTAACGGCAAAACTGTACCGATCAAAGGTATTAGTAACATCAAACTATTCGACAAGGAGATCTCTGCGCTATATGTCCCTGATTTCCATGCAAACCTATTGTCTATTTCGAAACTTATTGAACAAATTTCGTGTCGTGTTGTTTTCGAGGCTAACGATGTTTTGTTTCAGGATATTAGCTCGGACCGTGTCTTTGGCAAAGGCTCACGAACGGGCAATCTCTACTACCTAGAAGAATCGCATTTTAGCTTCCTTTCCATTTCTCCTAGCGTGTGGCATGCTCGTTTAGGCCATCCCCACGGGAAGGTGTTTCGCTTACTTGTTCCCGACGAAGACTTTTGATACTCATTGTGAGGCATCTACGTTAGGGAAGCATTGTCGTTCGGTTTTTCTGGATTCAAGTATTGTTTATCATAATGTGTTTGATCTCGTCCATTCCGATGTTTGGACCGCTCCATGTTATTCCCGTGATAATTTTAAGTATTTTGTGACTTTTTATAGACGAAAAATCCAAATACACTTGGATTACACCTTTAAAGAACAAAAGTGATGTATTGTACGCTACGAAAATTTTTATTGCATATGTTTCTAACCAATTTAATGTTAAAGTAAAATGCTTAAGAACAGATGGTGGCGGAGAGTACACAAGTTTTCAATTCCTGGACTATCCTCTTCATGAGGGCATCATACATCAACGGTCTTGTCCTCATACACCGCAACAAAACGGTGTTGCCGATCAGAAAAATCGTCATTTGATGGAAGTAGCGCGTACACTTCTCTTCCATCGCAACATCCCAAAGAAATATTAGTGTGACACCGTTAAGATATCCTGTTATCTTATTAATCGGCTGCCTACATAAATACTTAACGACAAATCCCCATTCGAGGTACTCTTTAATCGTTGTGATTCTCTCCACCATTTACGTGTCTTTGGATGTGTTTGTTTCGCTCACATAGATGCAGGCCAAAGGACAAAACTTGATCCGAAGAGCATACGTTGCGTGTTCCTCGGTTACCCGGCTAACCAAAAAGGTTATCTATGCTTTCATCCCCTGACCAATCATGTTTATACGTCACGACATGTTAAATTTGTCGAAGATATCAGCTACTTTGATCAACACGATTGGACAGCAATAGAGAACCTTGCTACTCAAGGCACTGACGAGAACACCTCCATCTCTCGGCTTCTTGGAACGTTTCAACAACTCGGAGTGCATGTCCCTTCGTCTGAATCGTCTATTGATCTACATGCTAATGGTATTTCGTTCTCTCTCCCTATTTCCCTTGCTCCTTAGCTCGATCCTAACATGGCAGGTAATGAAGATCCAATCCCCATCGCATCTTCAACCGCTGCTCCAACCGAGGGGGAAGCTGCTCAACCTCATACGTCTCTGCCACTTGTCCCTGAACTTGAAGTCAACCTCCAGTATCGTTCAAACGCCTCCCAGAATTGTCCATGGTTCAGACTATTTCCGCCGACACCTCCACTGTACCACAACTTCGTCGTAGTCAAAGAGAGCGTCGCCCCACTTGGAAATTGGCGGACCAACAAGAGCACGCTGGACAATTAGTCGTGGCCCATCCCATTGCCAAGTATTCCTCTCTCTCGTCTTTTCCTATTTCTGAACAAAGTTTCTTGAGCATTGTTGCACAGGGAATAGAACCGACTTCTTACACTCCAGCAAAGGATCTCGATGTCTGGCGCAAGGCGATGTCCGAGGAACTCTCGACTCTAGAAAAGAATGACACTTGGGAAATCACTGATTTGCCACCTGGAAAGCAAGCGGTCGGTTGTAAATGGGTCTATAAAATCGAGTATTTGAGCGATGGTACAATTGAACGCCACAAAGCTCGCCTTGTCGCCAAAGGTTACACTCAAACATATGGCGAGGACTACACCAAGACCTTTGCCCCGGTAGCAAAACTCCCTACGGTACGTGTTGTTCTCTCTTTAGCCGTGAATCTTGAATGGCAGATGTGGCAAATGGATGTGAAGAACGCCTTTCTCCAAGGAGAGCTCAATGAGGAAATATTCATGAAGCCTCCCCAGGGTATTCTGGCTTTATACGCGCGGGGCAGGTGTGCCGACTTAAGAAAGCCATCTACGGGCTCAAACAATCGCCCAGAGCTTGGTATCATCGTTTATATCAGGCTCTTCTCAACAAAGGCTTTACAAGAAGTGATTCCGATCACTCCCTTTTCACACTCACGCGTCCCACGGGTATTGTTGTTCTTTTGGTTTATGTAGATGATATAATTCTCTCGGGAGATGATGTTGCTGGAATTCAAGATACTAAACTATATTTGAGTCATGTTTTCGATATTAAGGACCTTGGTTTACTGAAATACTTTCTTGGTATTGAGATCACTCGTACTTCTAATGGCTTGTTTTTGTCACAGAGGAAATATATATTAGATATGTTAACAGAGACAGGTAAACTTGGCGCCAAACCAGTGAGGACGCCAATTGAAGAACACTTCAAGGATCAATGCGAGGGGGAACCATTCAACGACCCAGAACGATACCGTTGTATCGTAGGTAAGCTCATCTACCTCACTATTACACGTCCTGACATTAGCTTTGCTTTCCATCAGGTCAGTCAATGGATGCATTCTCCTAAGACGAATCATTGGCACATGGTGGATCGAATCCTCAAGTACCTCAAAGGAACTCCAAACAAGGGACTCTGCATGGACAAGAACCGACATACCGAGTTCGTTGCCTATTGTGACGCGGATTGGGTCGGTGATAGGACGGATCGCAAGTCTACAACGGGCTATTGCACATTCATCGGAGGGAACCTGGTCATGTGAAGGAGCAAGAAGCAAAATATGGTGGCACGTTCAAGCGCGGAGGCCGAATACAGATCAATGGCGAACACAACGAGTGAGGTAGTTTGGCTACGTCAACTTCTCAAAGACCTCGGAGTGGAGACAAGGACGCCCACAAGACTACACTGCGACAACCAAGCCGCAATCCACATTGCAAACAACTCGGTCTTCCATGAGAGAACCAAGCACATCGAGATGGATTGTCACTTCATCCGTGAGAAAATCGCACAAGGGCTCGTCTTGCCAATTTTTACCCGGAGTCACGACCAACTTGCTGATTTTCTCACCAAAGATACAAGCTCCTATATCCTTAACAATTTTCTCGTCAAGATTGACCTCGTTGAATGTAACCGATCAATCTTGAGGGGGAATGTTAGCGAACATAAAGAACAAGAAGTTGTGGAACTCAATGGCCAACACAATAACGAACAAGAACTACACTCGGAACACGAACAAGAGTGGGAAACAAGAAACCAGAAGAGGAAAGAAGGCAGTCTCGGATAGTCCCGGATGCAATCAAATCGACACAAGGAAAGAAGACATTTGTGTTTGCCCTGTATTTGCTAATTTACCATATATCGTATTAGACAATATTATATTGCCATATCATAATTATTTAGCTGTTATGTTCGTCTAGGTTAAAAGCACATGTACAGAACACATACGAATAGAATCAATAGATAATTGAACTTGTTTTCTACTTGTCAACCTTTTCTTCTCTGTTTTCTTCATAATATACGTTCTAGATTTTTTTTTGATAATATGTAATTTACCAAGGGTGGGATTCGAACCTGGGTGGAGCACTCTTTGCGCATACCCACTTACCAGTTGAGCCAACCACTCTTGGTAATATACGTTCTAGGTTAATAAAAAAACAAAATATAAATGGATATATATATATATATATATATATATATATAAATAGTCTTTTAATATTTTTTTTTATAATATGTGATTGTCAGAATTCGAACTCTAAAGTCCAAAAAAAAGGAAGAGAGTTATTTCTGTCATGCAGTAGGGCATTGGTATTGGGTTTCCTGGGATCTCATGAGCGAATCTAATTCCTAAGAGATCGATTCTAGGGTTTGCGCAGCGGATATAAAACAAAAATTTTAATG
>NW_010965869.1:757063-773002 GCF_000463585.1 Tarenaya hassleriana | reverse complement strand
ATGTTCTATGTTAATAAAAAAAAAAAATATAAATATATATATATATATATATATATATATATATATAAATAGTCTTTTAATAATTTTTTTTATAATATGTGATTGTCAGAATTCGAACTCTAGGTGTGGATAGCACTACGCTTCTACCGTCACTAAACCACCAACTCCTGACAACTTTTTCTTTTTTTTATAATAATCTTGTTTCTTATTTTACAAATTTTGATTTAGTTTATATATCCTTTTTTATATAATTTTAGGAGAAGTACAGAAGAGATTTTTAATGTCAATTTAGCAGTTGAATTTTATGTTATAAATTGTAAAAATTAAGATTCAAAATTTAAAGATATATGGGAATCCTCAGAAATTAAACAATAAAATATCGATTTCCAACTGTTTATGAATCAACAATACATAACAATACTTAATCGCTCTAAATTTCAATACGTGATTTGGCAAATGGCGTAATGTTTTTAAGTGTAATGACATACGAATTTTTATTCATAATTTATATCCGAAATACGGTGCAATAAAGTTTAGATTGAAGGGTTAGAGAGACATATTTGTCAAATGGATTTATATAATTAGTACTTATTATAGCTTATAGATAATAAAAATCGCATCTTCGCACACAGATCACATTAAATACACAGTCAGCTTTATTTATTTTTATTTTCCCATGTGTTGTTGAGAGTTTTTTTATTGGCCATATTAGACTTTTCCTTGTCTATCTCATACAATGAGTGGTGAGTTTTTTTTTTTTTTTTTGGTTTATACTAAGTGGTGGCTTTCCTCTGGCTCTTTAATTAGCTTTTCATAAAGAATTATAAAGTTAAAAACTTTTTTCAGAATGCTAATTTTTCGTTGATATTTTGATTCGGTAATTTAGTGTTTAATGTTTTCCATTTCAAATTTTCATTTTTTTTGGTGTTCAAGTGTTTAAAAAAATCATTTAGAAACAATTTTAGCAATCAACTTTCACATTAGAATCATATAGAATCAAACTTTTACATTGAATTTTATTTAATATAATTATATATTAATAATTTCGTTAGATTTGATATATTGAAAACTAATAATATAGAAATGAACCCAGTAAATAATGGGCGAGTGGTTGAAAGGGTGATGCTCTTGGGGCCCCAGTCACCAGTTTGAATCCAGCTGCTGGGGAAGGAGGAGGTGTTTTCTCGGTTGGGAGGGTGTTGCTCTCTGGATTCCTGTCAGCGGGCCTCTAAAGGCTACTCCCGGACCTGAGGGGATGTAGATTGGGCCGAAGGCCCAGGTGAATCTCTCGGTTATCAAAAAAATAATAATAATAGAAATGACCCCATGATAATAAAAGGCAAAGAAGCAAGTGAAGTCCACTTTTAAAAATAGGTCGCCGTGTGTGTGCATGCACTTGCCTTTGCCTTCCAAAGCATTTTGTCTCTATCTATGGGCCTCAATTATTGCATGAATTGTGTCGCCTATTATTGTTTTTTTTAATGCATCTTTTTCCATTAAACTACATTAAAAAAAAGTTTAAAATTCCAACATTTTTTTTTATATTTTATTTTGGATTTTATGATTTTGTGCTCTGTATGTCATTGGCACCAATTCATTAATGACAATATTTGTCATCGAAAATTATTCTTTTCATGTTTTAGAGGAGTATATTAGTTTTTATATTTGAGTTAAAAAATTCGGATATTTGTAGTATATAGTCTCAATCAACTACATATATGGACACACAAAGATTTTTTTATTTATTTATCAAGATCCAAATATATTTTATCACAAGATTTTCTTCTTTTATTTTAATTTTTCCAAATGATACCCATTGCAAATTATCAAAATGTCTCCAATTGCATTAAGAGTTCAATATATAGAGAATTTTTTATTTTTTGTACCAAAGAGATCTTTTTTTGTGTGTTAGGAAAGAAATTTTTTTTTTTTATAATATGTGATTTGTCAAGAACCTGGGTGGAACATTCTTTGCATATACTCACTTACCAGTTGAGCCAACCACCTTTGGCGGAAAGAAAATATTTTACATTGTCGACTGGCATATCGAAGCGATATATACATATATATATATATATGCGTGCGTGTGAGATCTGCATTATGCATATATATATATATATATGCGTGCGTGTGAGATCTGCATTATGCATTATAATGGTAGTTAAAAGCATAACTATAATTAATATAAAAAATAATCAGAATATGTATGAATACATCCAAAAAAACAAGCCACAACTAACCAGACGTGAAACAACAGTTAATGCATATTTGATGTGACGTCTTTCTCACTTTCGGTTCAACTATTCCAGACATACACCATATCTATGTATATTTATTTACATATATATATATATATATATATATATATATATTCTCGCTATACATCTCCCACACACACACTATATATATATATATATATATATATATATATATATATATATATATATATATATATATATATTACCTAATTCGCCTTCCGAAGCTTATATACATACAATTATATATATTTGAAATAATAATGTATAATTTAGGATTATAGAGAGAGATCACTAATTTCTTGCTTGATCAGTATAAATATTTAAGAGAAGGAAAGAATATGATATAAATATATATATATATATATATATATAATATTGATAATTTTCTAAGATAATATTAATTGTACATATAATATCTTATTTCGAAAATAAAATCATATAAAATCTAAAGAAGATCATTCATTTCTATTAGTGCAATTAAGCTCTTGATTCATCTGTTTAAATGGATTGATTTTATATCTTTGGTTTAATAGAAAATGTGAACGAGTATTTACAAGTTAAATAAAAAAATGGGAATAAATTTGTTAGCATATTGGGTCATGAATATTCATTTGGTTGTACTTAATCATCACCAGGAGGGTGTATAAATAATAAAAATATTGGATGTTAATATGATAACAATTTAACATTGCTACATTGAACATATATATTTTTTTTGGCTGAAACATTGAACATATTATTATAGAAATAAAATTATTTCATTTTCGTGGGGCCGGAGAGTAATCACATATTTAGTCAAGTGGCTAAAATCTATTCAAACCTATAAATCATTTCTTTTATTATACTTTTTTGTATGTAAATAGAAATATTTAATAATAAAAAAGAATTACCATGTAAGCCAAATTTGAATATTTAATATTGTTTTCGACCGACTGAAGGAGACGAACATCTTCGCTCTCTCTCTTAACTTCCCTCCATTCAATTCGCTTCACCGGAAAACCACATTTCCCGATGTGAAAATTGCCACCGGAAAACCACCATATCCTCCTCCGGCCATGTCTCTGGCCTCGCGAAACTTCATCTTCTCCTTCTTCTTCGCTCTGTTCTTCGTTGTCTCCTCCGACGAGCTCCAAGTCCTCCTCAAGCTCAAATCCTCGCTCGCTGATACGAATTCCGTCTTCTTCGATTCATGGAGACCGGATTCCGTCGCCGGAGCTTGCGGATTCTCCGGAATTATCTGTGATTCTACAGGCTCCGTCGAGGAGATCGAGCTCGGGAATAGGAATTTATCTGGGAATTTCCCGTTCGATTCGGTCTGCGAGCTCCCAAATCTGAGGAAACTCTCTCTGGGATTCAATTCCTTGTCAGGGATGATCCCACACGATTTGGGGAATTGCACTAATCTGCAGTATCTCGATCTGGGCAACAATCTGTTCTCTGGTTCGTTCCCTGAATTCTCCTCTCTGAGTCAATTACAGTATCTGTATCTGAACACAAGCGGATTCTCTGGCGCGTTTCCATGGAAATCGCTTCGAAACGCGACGGGTCTCGTCGTTTTGAGCCTCGGAGACAACCCTTTTGATACGACGCCGTTTCCTGATGAGATTCTGTCTCTGAATAAGCTCCAGTGGTTGTACCTCTCGAACTGCAGCATCGCCGGAAAAATCCCGCCGGCGATCGGGAACTTGTCGGAGCTGCAGAACTTGGAGCTCTCCTACAACAGTCTCACCGGAGATATTCCACCGGAGATCGGGAAGCTCACGAAGCTGTGGCAGCTCGAGCTCTACAGCAATTCCTTGACGGGGAAGCTTCCTTTGGGACTCAGGAACTTGACGAATCTCAGAAACTTCGATGCTTCGACGAATCTACTTGAAGGAGACTTGTCGGAATTAAGGTTCCTGACGAATCTTGTGTCTCTGCAGCTCTTCGAGAACGAGCTCTCCGGCGAGATTCCGACAGAGTTTGGTCAGTTCAAGGAGCTTGTTAACTTGTCTCTGTATACAAACCAGTTGACGGGTCCTCTGCCTCAGGAACTCGGATCCTGGGCCGATTTCGACTTCATCGATGTGTCAGAGAATCTTCTCTCCGGACCAATCCCTCCGGACATGTGCAAACGCGGAACCATGAAAGCTCTCCTGATGTTGCAGAACAGATTCACAGGGTCGATACCGGATTCTTATGCCAACTGTTCGACTCTGGAACGTTTCAGAGTGAGCAACAATTCGCTAACTGGATCAGTTCCCTCGGGTTTATGGGGCTTACCGAAACTCGAAATTCTCGACATCGCTATGAATCAGATCGAAGGTCCGATCTCGACAAGCGTCAAGAATGCTAAAATGCTCGGGAAATTGTTAGCAGGGTTCAACAAGTTGTCGGATGAGCTGCCGTCGGAGATCGATGGAGCTGAATCTCTGGTCGCTCTCGAGCTTAACAATAACCATCTTTCGGGCAGAATCCCGAGCTCTGTTGGGAAGTTGAAGAGACTTAGCAGTCTGCAGCTGCAGTGCAATCTCTTAACTGGTAGTATACCGGATTCAGTAGGCTCTTGTGCCGCTCTCAGCGATATAAACATGGCCAAGAACTCACTTTCCGACGAGATTCCGGCCACGTTTGGATCTCTCCCGACACTGAATTCGTTGAATTTGTCGGATAATAAGCTTTCGGGCAAGATTCCGCAGAGTTTAGGGTCACTTAGGCTTAGTCTTCTTGATCTGTCTAACAACAGACTGTCGGGTCCTGTTCCGCAATCGCTGTCCATCGCGGCTTATAATGGTAGCTTCGATGGAAACCCTAGCCTCTGCAGCATGACAATCAAGTCTTTCAACCGATGTTCCGCTTCTTCTGGATCGCATCGGGACACGAGAATCTTTGTGTTGTGTCTGGTTTTAGGTTTACTGATCTTGATCACGACCCTCGTTTTTTTCTTGTACTCGAAGAAACGTGAGGAGGATCTCGACCGCAAACTCAGACGAGAATCTTGGAGCCTGAAATCGTTCCGCGTGCTGAGTTTCACAGAAGACGAGATCCTCGACTCGATCAAAGACGAGAATTTGATCGGTAGAGGAGGGTGCGGAGACGTATACAGAGTAGCACTCAGAGACGGGAAAGAACTCGCGGTGAAACACATACGAAACAGCAAAGATCTTCAAGCTGATAACAAAACCCGAAGCTCGACACCGATACTCACAGAATGGGAACGGAAATCGAAAGAATTCGACAGAGAGGTCGAAACACTGAGCTCGATAAGGCACGTGAACGTAGTGAAGCTATATTGCAGCATAACGAACGAGGACTCGAGCTTGTTAGTGTACGAGCACTTGTCAAACGGCAGCTTATGGGATATGCTTCACACATGCAAGAAGAAATCGGATCTGAATTGGGTAACGAGGTACGAGATCGCTCTAGGCTCGGCTAAAGGGCTCGAGTATTTGCATCACGGGTACGAGAAGCCGGTGATTCACCGGGATGTAAAGTCCAGTAACATATTGTTAGACGAGTTCTTCAAGCCAAGGATAGCCGATTTCGGCCTCGCAAAGATCCTCCAGGCCAAGAATGCAGGTCTCGATTCGACCCATATCGTCGCTGGGACGTACGGATACATCGCTCCAGGTATATATACACATACATATACATATATATACAGATCAAATTCCTCTGAGAATGTATAAACTGAGCAAGATATTATGGTTGCAGAGCAAGGATACACATGGAAGGTGAACGAGAAAAGCGACGTGTACAGCTTCGGGGTGGTGTTAATGGAGATAGTGACGGGGAAGAAAGCGATAGAGGAGACGGAGTCGGGGGAGAAGAAGGAGATAGTGAAGTGGGTGAGCGAGAATCTGAAGGGCAAAGAGGAGGTCATGGCAATGGTGGACAAAAGGATAGAGGAAATACACAGAGAAGATGCCATCAGGATACTGAGGATAGGGATCATGTGTACGGCCAGGGTTCCGAGCTCGAGGCCGACCATGAGGAAAGTGGTCGAGATGATTGAAGACGCCGAGCCTTGCAAACTGGTTGGCATTCTCATTAGCAAAGACAAAAAGTAAATGATCTCAAGATTCAGACACTAATACATACATATATATATATATATATATATATATATACACATTAGATGTTCTTAGAGCCTTTTTTTGTTTGCAGATGGTGTGAAATAGGTCTTAATCCTCATCGTGTAAATCTTTCATGAATCTTCTAAATTTTGTATTTCAAAACATTTTTATATTTAGAAAATGAACGGAGACTTACTTTTAAGAAAAATGCAGTGGGATTCGTTTCTAAAAATAAAATTAATAGTTGACAAAACATTAATATAATTATTGTCACAGATCAATAATTCAATAATTTAATTACTAAGACTGTTCATAAAAATTATTGGATTGGAATCCTAATTACTAACATATAAATATTAAATTTTGATCACTAACTATAATTGAACTAAACAAAAAAAAATTAGGTGTAGAAACTTTCGGAAATTTTAAATTCAACAAATAATTTTGTCTTTTTTAGAGCGCTGACGTGTTGTTTTTGTTGGGCTTTGTTTTTTTTTTTTGGGAGCTTAGTCTTAGTTGTTTCATACTATTTATTTCTATCTGCATTGTTGAAAAAAGAAGAAGAAGGAATTTATATTTAAATTAAGCATTTTAACGAATAGAAAAAGACAAGGATGAGTTGAATGTTTTTTTTTTATATATATAAAAGAAGGATGAGTTGAATGTTGACTGACTCTCTTTTTGTCCTTGAACGGAAAGAAATATATAATGTAATAATAATGTATTATAAAATATGTATCGATAGGATAAGATAGATTATGAAAGTAGGATCATATAATATAGTTGTGCTATAGTATAGTAGAGCTAAGCACCAATATGCACAGGCAATAATTAAGATTTGGTGCGGATAATAAGATACTTGAAAAAAAAATATTATTGAAAATTATCATGTTAGTGAAACGAAATCTTCATATGCACAAAGTTATATAAAATGGCATCAGAACTAAAATTTTATAACGAAACACGATTAAAAATAATAATAATATCGTTTTATTCAGATAAGATATATTAGATCTAAAATTAGTTATCTAATTTTTTGGATTCTTTTGAAAAAAAATCTGTTTTTTTTATAAAATATTATAATCTTTTTTAACAGACATTTGGAAAATTAGAAAATTTAAATTAACAGACATTTGGAAAATTTTGAATTCAAATATAGTTTTTTGTCAATATATATAAAAATATTTTACTAAATTCGATAGAAAATTATCATTTTCTTTTTTTAAAAAAAAAAAACTATCTAACGCAACTTCTCTGAATCTGAACATATTGTTGCTGTCTGAAACTAGAAAACAACGAACTGCTCCTCTTCGGGTTCTTGTCCAAGAAAAAAAAATCCCTACTAATATACAACAATAATTCGTATTTCTCTATGAATCCAAAAAAAAAATAACCTCGAGAGGATTCAAAGGAAGAGGTGAGGGAAAGACCACATAATGAATCTGGCGAAAACATCAGATTCCAAGAACTCGATGTGGGCAGCTCGTCCGATGAACGAGTTCAAGTTACGTCCGTACAAGGTGGTGTCGAAGTTGACGTCGCACCGGATGAACACCCTTTGCTGCTCGTTGGGCGCTCTTATTTGGTCCATGCAGTCATTCAGCATCTCCAAGAACACCATTGCCCTCTTCGAGCTATCGAACGACGCTTGCTGGCACGACTCTATCCTCGCCGAATGGTACGGCACGTAACCGTCCTGCCGTCATTTTTTAACCAAAGAAAAAAACAATCGGTATATCAACAACATCGCCTTAATCCTTAGTCAATGCATCAGATGGGCTGAAACCATTCTTCGATGTATCAAAAACTCGAATTCTCATTTCCACCATTAGTGTAATTTACGTACCTGTGGTGAAGACAGGAGGATTATGTTCTTGAAGTTCTCCATCGTCTTTTGCTGAAAGAACTCGAAACCAGACAGTAAAATCAAGAACAGGTTATTATCGGGTATGTACGGTGAGGTTAACTAGGGTTTGGCCTATTTTATACTATCTACTGGACCCGAAGAAGCGTTTGAATCTTTTGATGTACCTTGCAGAGTTTGTAAAAGAAAGTATTGTGGAGATCAGGATCGTCGGTAAGAGTGAGCTGATGAATACACTGTGTATTCTTTAGCTTCTTCAAGAGCCAGAGCCCGGAATTGAACAACGAGTTCGAACTGTACAGATAACCCAAGTGCGGACCCGATAGCGATAAATACGTATGTAGAAACTTTCGGTACGGTTCCATTAAAGTATCTGCAAAAAAGAGCAACCAAATTCACTCTTAGAACTAGCAAAGCCCAAAATCATAACAGCGCCAACAAAAAGTTTTCAAATCCCGAGAATGTACCGGCTATTGCAGTTCGGATGATGACGTTACCGATCGAATGTCCAACAAAACTTAGCTTGATATTTTTCAAACGCCCGTATCTCGCATATTTATCCATTTTCCTCTTTAGGAAAGAAACAACTTCATGCGCAAGCCTCTGTCCCATTTCCCGGAAATCGCCATGCGTATTCTCCTCATTTGCTTCAGACATGAGAAACTCTATCTTTGGATCGATCAGAAGCCACTGATTCCTGATAAGCCTTAGGTCTAAGTGATGCCCCTGTCATAAAGACGAACGAAACAAGATCTATCAAGTGAAGGGGAAAGAATAAACCAACAAAATACACGAAATGACCAATACTGAAGATTCAAAGGCCAAACCTTTATTCTTTGACAAAAGTTAAAAGACAGAGCATCTACCTCAAGAAATCTGCTATCTTATCCATAGAAACACAAACCTCTCTTACCAAACCGAGTACTTTATACTTCTACCGCATTAAGCAGAAACCATTAGGAATGCTAAAACAGTTTCAGAAATGGGAACAACACACAAGCAAGGTTACATGGTTGGCATAATCCAGTGTCTTTGGGTTTGGGGTCACCAAACTACGAGAGAAAAGCCAAAATTTTCGACCTTGCAAAGCAAGAACTAGAAGAGAGTACAGACAAGGTTTCCCAATTAATTATAGTATATGGACCAATGATATGCTGCATAAGTTTGTGAAAACACAAGGAAATGGGGAAAAAACTCCAGTAAGAATACTTGCCTGGAAACCATGAACGAAAATGACGACTTTTAGTTCACGGACGTTTTGCATTAGGTTACTTCCAGATTTCTTTCTGGTCTCATCATCGTGATGTATGCTAGAATCAATCATATCCACATGTCTCAAATACGAATTATCACTGAAAGTACGTCTCGGTGCATTCCAAACACGCTCAATAATAACGATCGGAACCCTCATAGGATCTCCAAATATATACATGTCTTGTATTGACCGGTTGTTAATCTGCAGCAATAATTGTAAATTTAAAGTCTGAAACTACAACCAACAACAGAGCAAATACGAACTGTAAATCATGTAGATAGCAGAACTAACTCGCATCTGTGCAATACTTCGACGATGAAGTTCAGCACGGGTAGCAGCTATTTGGGCAGGCTGCATTGAAGTAAAACCAAAACCAAGATGAGAAGAAGCCAAGACTAAAATTCTGCAAACGACAAAGAAAAAGAAAAGAAAACGGTATAACTCACATCATTTGACTTCAACAAACTTGAGACCCGCTTGTGCACACCATTGTGAGAAGAATCATCCATTCCGCTATTTATAAAATGATGTGGCATTTCGACCTTAGAATACACCATCCATATAGACCATTCAGCTCTTCGATCCTTGGTCCAGATATCACAAAGATACTCCAAGACTTTTGTATTGCTATCCCTAAAAAGAGGAAAAGAGATCAGTGACCAGAATATTGATATCCCAAGAGAATTATGAATAGAATTTAGGAAAACAAAAGCTGGACCAGGAGACCTATTAGATCAATGAAGTCCATGGGCGATTACCGGTGAAAAGTCAAAAAGGCGCTCCATAGATACTGTAGCTGGCCGCCCAGTAAGTTAAATAGGCGAGATAGATGATCCTTTGTTAAGCTACAGAGCCAGCCATCACTTAGTAAATCATCTACATCCAATTTCTGTGTCAAAAAATGGAGAAACAAGATTTAGCTCATATGTCAGAAGACTGAAACCAAATAAGTGCATGAGAACAAACATTCTGTTTCAAAATAAAGCAAGGACCTCAAGACTGTTTTGTTGCTTGCCTTGTCCTGAACCTTCATCTTCAACTGATTTCCCCATCGGAGTAGAATCAAACAACAAAATGTCGTTCATCGTGGATATAAACTCAGTCGAGATGATTGTTTGATCAACTGCCTTGCTAAGTCTTTGTATTTCTTCAAGCATAACGTCACGAGCTCTGAGTAAGGCTTTAACAAATGATACCAGCTTCTTGTCAGTAGAAGCCATCTGACCAAGTGCCTAAGTTAACCACAAAGTTTTAATAAATTGTTCTCAAAAACTGTCAGGACAACATGGTAATTGCAAACAGAAAAGATGCCCTAGTAGCAAAAGAATTTGCGGATTTCAGTTTCGTACCGAAAACCATCCCTCAAGAAACATCATTCACATGTTGCTCACTTGCTAATAAATACAACTTTCACGTACTGAACAAAACCTAGTGAGCCTCAATATGAGCCAAGAAAGAGAAAACATACTAAAGAAAGGAGGAACAACACCTCTAATCATCATCCCGGAAACTGTGAAAATCCTCAGAAAGACCGTAAAGCAAAAGGACACATTACCAAAACAAATAAAGAGCTTTACATATGAAAAAGATTTAATAAAACAGAAATCAGTGTAGAATCACATACTTTATTGGAAGCTTGAACACTGCCGCCAGTTACCTTTTCACCATTACTTGTGTCACTGCAGTAAAAGTCTCACGGCATCATGGGGGGAAGAGAGAGAAAGATAGAGAGAGGATCCAAAGTATTGGTGACAAACCTAGATAGACTTGCAGGCCGTCTGTAAGCAGCAGATTTTAACACACTGATGTGGACACTCACATCAATAAGAACCGCATGAAGGGTGTCAAAGTGCACGGGACAGTACGAATGCAAGCCCATGAGAGCTTTAGGAGGAATACGAAACTCATGAACAGCCACAGAAGAAGTATCTAGAGGCTTGGCCAATACATTCTCCGCAATCGGAGAATACAAAAGCTCAAACTTCAATATGACGGCAGACGTAGAGGTCCCCTGCATATTCGGGTCAACCAAAAACATGAGTAAAACATTTATGCCACATCAAGTGATTATTGTCGTCGACCAAGATCAACAATGTCAGAAGTAAAAATAAGCTCACAAACTCAACTTCACAAAAGATAAATCATCCATATCTCAAGAATTGCAACATAGTATGCTTCTTCGAACAGTTTATGCTGATAAGTTATGGTTCAGAACACTTGGGTCCTTGAATCATTCAACCTGCTATAGTTACAGCTAGAGAAAAGCCTAAAAACCTAGTTTACATAATTTTTTGATTACATGATAAGGGAAATTGGTACCTGGTATTTTTCTAATGGCAAAGTAAATGAGATCATCGTACATAAACGAACATCCTGCCTTGCATACTTAATGCGGAAGGGCTGTGTTGAGAAACTATTATCTTTATCATCTATTCTCCACACTCCATACGAATCACCCGGAGTGCTATCAGGAGCTGTGACACGACACGAAGATTTATCAATGTAAATCCTCTCAGGTCATCACACTAAAACTAAGAAAAAATATGATAAGTTAAATAATCAGGGAAATATTCTGACCATCAAAGTATAGACAAGTACAAGTATGTTGTTATACAGGTCACAGGATATGTGCAGTCAATCACACAAGCACATGCTATATAACAAGATAAAACAAAACAAATAGTGATTCAGGAGAAAGCTGATTGATAAGATTACCTTCATACTGAACAACTCGTGAGGGAATTCCAACGGATTTGTTATCACTATCCTCCCATCTCATGGTGATCTTTATTTGATACCATCTAAGGCATTATAACAATTACAAAATTCAAATGTCTCATATAGCAATTAGCAATACCTTTGTTTGATATTCAAAAGATAACATTTCTCAGGTATTCAAAAGGAAAAAAAAAATACAAACACATACCCTTGTTTGAAGAGATCGAGGTTGTGAAACCTGTGGATATAGATTGCAATTTCTTGAACCGTGTCAATCATTAGCACTGTCTTAACCCTGGCCACGTAAGGTTTTGCATCAAGCGTCTTCTTTGCTTGCCGACTTCTTTGGCTCAAACCGATTAACCATCCAAGACGACGTAACATATGTAAATCAAATCCGGTGGAAAGCTCACATCACTATCTAAACATATAAATATACTTTTCAGGACAATGATATCCTGACCCGGCAGAACTAGTTCTTCCTAATCTCATATCTTTCTACAATCTCCTCCAACTACGTCATCTAACTGATCCAAGAGAACTTCTCCACATAATTACGCCTATGATGTCCTTCCACTTTGATCACCAACAGCAGCTGTAGAGAGAGCAACATGAACATTTAGAATCTCTCCCACAATTTTTTATACAACGAGACTCCAAATTTAGCAAATCAAACTCCTCATCTGGAAAGTGAGTTGATTTATGGTCATACAAACAAATACAACTTTCCTTTAAACACCTCAAGAAAATCTGGGTTAGCTAAACAAGACTAAAATGAAAAGCCTAACAGCCTCTGCTGGGAAAGAAAGTAAAGAAACGAACTAAATTGCAGAGTTCATTGTTTGGACATAAAAAGCAAGAATCTTTTTTTGGTAACAAAAAATAAAAAGCAGCGAGAATCTTGATTCTCTGATCTTAAAACTGTTGGCTACAGCAGGACCAGATTTAGTTAGGTCTGAAGTTCAAATCCCAATGTAATCCAATCAAACGACTGCAATAACGGGCGAAACTCATTTCCCCTAGAATCAAACAAAGCCAGTTAACCAAAGTCGAAACTTGAAATGATATCATCATTTATCAGACAACGCGATGACAGATTTTGCAGAAAAGCAACAAAAACCGCAGCGCAAAAGATCGTTACCGAGAGAGCAGAAACAGAGCAACATTACATCCGAAATGCAGTAAAATCAATCGCGGGGGGCAGAACAGAAGAGAACCCACCTGTCTGAAATCTTAGATCTGACGATTCAAACAGGAGAAAACCCAGATCACCTAGGGTTTTTTTTCTCAGCTTTTTGGTGGGGAAACTCTGCGACAAACCCTGATAAGAACGATGTGGAACAGGGTAAAGGAGGATCTGGGAAAATTACAACAATGGTAGGGAACACAAATTTATCCTCGAAGGACACGACAGATTTTGATTTTTTTTCAAAAAAAAAAGGGTAATCGATTCGATCGATTATGTTTGTCGCGTAAGGGATGAATGTTCATACGACAACCATCTCGCATGTGTTTGTTTTCTTCTTCCCTCTTTTTTTTCTTTTTCTTTTCTCTTTTTTTTTTTTTGCGCCAAAGTCCACGTTGTCAAAACCCAGGCATCACGTGCTTCGTACGGAGGATCCGACCCGGACATTATAGTGCTAATTCGGATTCAGGCCCAATGGACTCAGGCCTTTTCCGCAATGCGAATTAACAATTGCATAAAATTGAATCCGACATGTAACATGCTAAAAGAGTGTATAACGATCCAATAAACGTAGGGGTGTAAATCCGCGCGACCCGGTTCGAGTCCGCACTCGGTCTAGAAGTTTCGGGCTCAGACTCGGACCGGTCCGATTTTTTTGGGTCTATATAATTAAGCCCGAAGCCTAGCCCTATGCATTCCGGGTTTGGATCGGGTCGGGCTGGGTCAGTCTGGGTCAGGCCGGCCCGCGGGCCTCCCTTTGTAAATGTTAATTTTTTTTCTTTTTTTCTTTCTTTTTAAAATTTTTGGGCTTTCGTGCCGGTCCGACTCGAGCCCGAAGCCCGATTTGAGCCCGGCCCGAAAGCCCGATTTTTTTTGGGCCAAGAAACTTCGGCCCCAAGCCCACTATTTTTCGGGCTGGGTCGGGTCGGACTTCAGACCTCGGACCCAAATTGACACCCCTAAATAAACGTCCCATCGAATTAAGAAAAACATATAAGGATGAAGTATCCGAGTTTTCTGTTATATTCGATATCGACAAAGCCATATAAACAACACAGTCTACACAGATAGATCAATCTCAGGACAATGATCACTTGAACAATGAGGTGGGGTTTCAAAATGAGCTCAGTTCGCAAATTGGTTCATTCCCGGCTTGTTTTTTTACCGATTCCATCCGATATTTTTTAGGCTCGGGTTGAAATCGAGTCTGACAAGTTCAACTCAAAACGAGCTGGTTTTCATACATGTGGCATATATTGCCGAAAAATGGGATACGGGTGTCATATTATTTTTGTCCATATACGCAAAGTATGAAAATTTTATGAAAATAAACTAATTGTACATAGTTTTTTAAGATAAAAATTAAAAAAAATATGATTTAAATTGTTATAATATGCAAAGTATATGAATTTTTAAAAGATAATCTAATTGTACATGATTTTTTAGGATAAAAAATAAGTATAGTGTTTAAATTGATATAATATGCAAAGTAAAAGATTTGTTTTGGAAATAATCTAAAAATACAAGATTTTTAGAATAAAAAATAAGTAAAGAGTTTAAATTGTAACAAAATACAAATTATAGGATTTTTTTGTCATTTACCCAATTATAAAATACCATTTAAATCCGATATATTGACGAAATTGTCACTAAATCGCTCTCATGTTGTGCATATCTCGTTTGCTTGGTCATTGTCATCTTCTTGTAGATATGTGAACACTTAACGTATTTGTAGGAATTCAAATTTTCGGAGATTTCGAACCCTAGAACCTGAACTATTTGGGGTTCGCGTTCGAAAATAACTGTCTAGTATCGAAATCGGATCCCAAACCCTAAAACCTATTCTGGGCGTTTCGGAAAATTGCTCTCCGAGAAATTTGAAGACATAAATGGCTCTCAAAATTGTACTATATAGTTGTGGGTAAAAATGGCATCTTCAACACCTAGGTTAAATTAGAGGTCTTGGTAAAGTTTGCAACTTTATACAATAGCATCATCAAAAGCTTATATCTTACAATGCAGACTCCACAAAATCAGATATTACACTTCTTCTAGGTCTAGAAACTCAAAGAGGGCTAAAAGAAGAGTGAACAAGAAACTCGCTCCTCTTGCCGCAAATAAGACATAACCAATGCAAAAACCACACTGTACAAAAAAAAAAAACATGACTTCTTTTTCTGTTAGTTGGGGCAAAATCCTCTTTCACTTCCTCCCCCTTTTTGCAAGGCCCCTTTGGAAGATGTAATAAAAAATCCCAAGACCCTTTTGCAACTTTTATCTTGGAGAAAAAAAAAATCAAATCTTTTTTTTCTTTCTTTTCATCCCAAGGAGTCACGCTGGTGACTGAGTTCCTTCCTCAGCCGTTGATTAAACAACCTACAAGCGTCCATGCTCAGATCAATGGCTGCTGATAGTGCCACGTAAGCAGCAGCATCCTCCATGCAAGTCACGTGCTGCACACTCACCTCCACGCATGGCTTGCTACACTTGCCTTCACCTTCCACCGTCGCCGACATCACAAACCCTCTGTACAAACACCATGGCCAAAGCCCGAATCCAAAGTCTCCGCTCCCTCTCGGGCTACACGACAACAGGGTAAAGGA
>NW_010965869.1:724909-756772 GCF_000463585.1 Tarenaya hassleriana | reverse complement strand
CGACGGAGACGCCGCCCCTGAGCCACTGCCTCTTGAATGCGACCGTTTCGTTCCTCCGTTTATCGACGTGGACGACCCGAGCTCGATCACAAACTTGCCACCTTTGTGGGAGCTTATGTTCGACTCGGCCAGGACGATTCCAGCGCCGGAGGACCCATCGGGGATGAGTTCGAATCGGTAACCCAGCCCTTCGGTGGCTCCGCCCCGCTCCCGCCACGCCTCGAGCCGTCCCCACGGCTTCCAGATGCCGTTTCCGGGTCGGAGGATTAGCCAAGAACCAGGGTTCGAGCGGCTCACGCGGTCTGTTCCCGGGGAGGCTACGAAGGGTGTGACGATTGAAGCCATAGCCACCGGAGATCCCGAGAGGTCGTGAACTGTGATGGACCATCCTTTCCGTTCTTTTCCGGGGCGTTCTCTCTCGCTCCCGAACGAGTTTAGCCAGCTCCGGGAGACGCTCGTCTCCGGCGGCATCGATCTGAATCAATCGGAAACAGAGTTTTACCACTGAATTTGGAGTCACAGTGCTAAGAAGATGAAAATCTGAAATGGGTTTCTGCCTTTTTGGGGATTTAGCTTTATCGTCGATTTCATGACTGAATCAAATGAAAACAACATTCATCACAGAAATTTGAATTTTATAAACAAGAAGAAGACGAAATTCTGAAATGGATTTCTGGAAAATTTGAAGTTTGAAAATACTAAGAAGATGCTGGAATCTAAAATGGGTTAGTGAAGATTTGGCTTTATCGAAATCTGCTTTATTGAAAACATGATCCCGTTTCTCGCAAGTTTGTTGGAGGAAAAAGAGCAAAGTTTCAAGATAAATCCGGTAAAGCGAAATCCAGAATCCTGATTTCACGATTAATTATCTCTACCGTGCGATTAACCAGCACGTTTTCGAATTTTCCGGGGAAAAGAAAAATTTTGAAATTAAAAAAAAAACACAAAAAACAGGGGAAATCCTTCATCGGAAAACTGACCTGGACCTCTGAGTGCGGTCACCGGTGTGTCGGAAACTGAACTTGCAGGTGAAAACTGGCTGTCGAATATTCCCCTGAATCTGAAACACCTGAGGACTACACTCAGGCTCGCCGTCGAATTGGAACACGAACCGAGGATCAGGCTCCGCCTTCACATTCAGATGAAACTGAGCCACCGACGACGACGATTTCTCGGCGCCTTTTCCGATAGAGATCCAACCGTTGTGGAAGACACAAGCCTTGGACTGAGTTCCGGTGAGATCCAACGGCACGGAGACCTTGGCGAGGAGGGTGCCGGAGTGTACGCCGCACGCGCCGCCCGATCGGCCGGTGTAGATGGAAATCTTCAGGCAGGGCTTGGAGGCGAATATGGATCTAGAGAAGAAGCGGTCAAGATCGGACTTGCTCAGGTGGAAAGTCGCGGCAAGGGTTTGAATTTCCGGGAACTGGGCTGTATCCGGCGGAATGTACGGGACGGCAGCGGTTTGTGGCGGGAAGTTCTTGAGCTTAATCTTACAGAAACACGGCGACGTCGTCGGATGCACGACGGAGCTCGAAATCTTGGAGGCTAATGGTACTTTAAGGGCTAGGTTTCCTACTGTGAGCCTGATGAATGGGCACGGATCCATTTCCGCTTCTGGGTCACAGAGAGAGAGAGGGAGAGAGAGAGACTACGGTTTTAGGCACACTGACATTGAGGAGAAGCAATGGAGTTCTGTTAAGAAGAAGAAGAAGAGGAAAACGGTGGGCTTTAGAAAGCGGCGGAGAAGTAATCGATGAGACCACCAGTGAGAGCTGTTGTCTTCTTCTTCTTCATCTGCGTCCGTCTCTATGAGAGAGAGAGAGAGAGAGAGAGAGCTGTGGGGTTTTCACTTTCCTCTTCTATTTCACTTTATATTTCTGCAAATTGCGTAAAAGACCCCGCTGTATCAAAATATTGGGATTAACACCCCTTTTATTATTACTATTATTATTATAAACAATGCTTTTGACCCCCCATAATTTAATATGGCGCATATCAAAACAGTTGTTTAAATTCTTATTCTAAGTTTTTCTTCCGCATAAATATTTGGACAATATTATAACATTATTGAGATATTACACACCATTATATTGTGATTTTTATATTTATAGTCAAAAAATAGAATTGCACGTATAAACTTTAATATAATTTTTATGCAAATTTGATTTGGAAATGAAAAAATAAAAAAAAACTTCAGCGTTCTATAGAATTATTTTATATCAAATTCAATTTTTCTCTCTCATATCTTTGGACATTTTTAGTGGCTTCGCAATGTTCGCATATGCTTATCTACAGATTTTTTTTTTTTTTAAAAAAAAAAGATTAAACAAAAGAGGGTCGACTGATAATTATGAAAAAATATGTAGTTGTTTTGTAATTTATCTTTTGTTTTAAAAAATATTTAAGTGTTTCTTTATCGGAAAGTGTACGAACAAAACAGACTAGGGGCAAATTCGAAATTAAGAGGCAGTTGAGGGGCAGATAGAGAGATGTGGAGTACAGCTGGGAACAGCCTGGGAAATAAATGCCAGCTCGGACGGAGGGTGACGCCATTCTCTCTCAACCTGACTCTGACCAACCAAAGACGTTCCGGGCTCCACTTCTATTTGAAATTACGGAACTACCCTCGCTTGCTTACGTGTACCTCGCGACTCCTGTGACGGGGGAATCTCGCCGCCACTACGCGGAACTCACGTTTGTGTTTGTAATTGGTGTTATTATAGATTTGATTCAATTTATTATCTAATGTTTAATTTTAATAAAAAAATATAATCTTTTGAAATTCAGGATATGTATTTTTTGGGTTGCCTGGACACGATGATCGTTTGTCATTTTGATTTTCTTTGAATTGGTCAAGAATTGAATTATTATTTAAAAATACGAACCGCTTATCTAATCTAATTTTCTGGTTATGTATTGTATCTGATCAATTTTTCTTTATTTAAATAAAATTTCAAAACAATATTATTTTTACGTTCAACCAAAACAGCCTGTCAAAACAATACTATAATTATGTAATGTTTGGTGATATTTTAAATATTTAATTGAATTACAGTGAGAAAGTACGATACTATCTGTATTTTAGTTTATTTCATATTATAAATTAGGTTTGAAATAAAACAACAGTAAAATTTAGTGTTTTACATCTGAATAAACAGTAATTCTTTACCTTAAAATCAATTATATTTACACTATATAAATTATTAAGTTTGTTTATATCTAAAATAAATTATTAAATTTAATTTATTTGGTTTGATTTTGTTTTATTTGAAATGGTGACCCGAAAGTGTTTTTTATTTTCTCTATTTAATTTTAGAGAAGAATACAATCAAAACCCAAAACCCTCGTCTATGGTCATTTTTAAAATTTTAAAATAAAACCCCGGCCTAGTTAATATTATCTGTATATCCGATTATATAAAATCGATAATAATTGATGCCTATATATCTATCTATATATATATATATATATATTTATCTTATATATGTCAAAAAGTATAAAATAGTTATATTGTAAATTGTTATAATATACTTATCTTATATACGTCAAAAAGTATAAAATAGTTATATTGTAAAATACAATGTATAGAAAAGCCATATGTATAAACTAGTTATATTATAAGATCATTTTTTTACAAATGAGGGGACCGTCAAATGTAGTAATTATTACATATAAGTAAACTTTTTTACTGCATACGTGAAATTGTTAATAATTATTATTTTTACCAACCATAAATAATTATTATTTTAAATTAAATAAAGACACAAATAGGTCTGTGTTTGCGTCTGTAGCCGCACGTGGGTTGCTACGGTGGCGATTTTAACTGGACATTAACCGACTTTTGTCTCTTTTTCCCATGTGAAAAAATTCTCTTTTTTTATTTTTTTTTACATTTCAGAAATCATGTATGAATATTTAGAATAAATTTGTGTAGTTGCGCGTGGAGAGAAATTTGTTTTCTATCAAATAAAAAAAACAAATAATGCATGGTTCTATATAAAATAACGATTTTTTTAGCACTTTTGTTTTTTTTTTACAACAAAATCTTTCTCTATTTCAGTAAAAATTCAAATCATGAAATAACTTATATGCAAGTGCCAATGTGTTCCATGTAAAATAGAGGACAAAGTCAGTTTTTTGTTTAAAAAATTAATTTATGATTTTGAACTCAAAATATTCTCAATCCGACTATCGACTATAATATTCAATCATCATGGAATATAATGCAATTACAAAAATAAAATGTTTATTTCCTGTATTATTAACACTAAATTATGAACCCATAATTTGGTTCACTAATCAATAAAATTTTAAAATGATTTAACTCATATTTAATATACCCATAACAGAGTAGAATAATTTAATAAATATTTATTATAGATAGAACATTTGTAATTTATTATATTTTTTGAAAAAATTTTACATTTATAACCTGATGAAATAAGAAAATGAATATATAATTGGAAGAAAATATAGATTTTAAGATATTATTTTTAATAATAATGAATACAATATTATGTTAAATATTGTACATCATATTTATTTTTATTATATCTGTATTTTCCTTTTACATCATTTGTTAACTTTTTCTACAAATATATTATTTATTTTTATTATATAAGAAGAAGAATAAGATATATAACAATAAAATAATTCCGTTCTTTTTTATTTGTCTTTCTTTTTTATTTAATTTCTACAATTTTATATTTCTACATGGTATCAAAATGGCTCAAATTGCTCTATATCTTTTTTTTAATTTTCTTTTTTTTGAATTTTGGATATTTATATATCTAAATCGTTTAAAGAGAAGTAAAAACTCAAAATAAAACGAGGTGTTGTGCTAAAAAGAAATCAAACCTAAAAACTCTAAGATCAAGTGAGTTACTATGACAAAAAGAATTAAAGGTGAAACTTCAAAGTTGTGAAGTGATTTGAAAATGGATAATACTCTCTAAAAAAACTAAATTTGGTGTTTGTGGATTTTTCTAAAGTATAATGAAAATATCTATAGAATTTTATCTTATTATCTTTTCAAGATTGACTTTTGCATTATTTCAAAATCAACCTTGAGTGAAATATTGAAATAGAAAAATTAATATATGATTGAAGGAAAATATAGATTTTGAGATATTATTTTTTATAATAATGAACACAATATTATGTTAAATATTATGTATCATATCTATTTTCGTTATATCTATATTTTTTTATAATATTTGTTAATTTTTCAATAAATATGTGAGTTAGTTTCATTATAATGTAAAAAAAATATAGCAATAAAGTAATTATGTTCTTTTTTTTATTTATATTTCTTTTTTATTTAATTTTGGTAATTTTTTATTTCTATACAACCAAATAAAGTTATTTATTTATGATGCAAATAATTATTGAATGGAAATTCAAATTAATTTCGAAATTTGTATAATACTTATTATGTTCCAATAAATTCTAAGTTAGTTACCGAACAGATCTCCTAATCCGATAAAATGCAATATTGTTTCTTTAGAATTTGTTTTTAATCATTTTAATCCACTTTTTTACAGCATGTATATACAACAAATGCACAAACACCATGCGATTAAAAATGAAGAGGCCCACAATCTGTCTTTTTTTTTACACCAAAATTTTAATTTATGTTTGAATATCTTTTGAAATTAAATATAATAACAAAATTATTTTTTTTAAAAAAAGATGGTTATTTGGAAAACAAGCAAAGTAAAATGTGAAATAATTGCAAAGATTTTGAGGCCCCCTCACGTTGCTCATGCAAGCCTCTTTGTTTTTGTTCGCTTTTGAAAATGTCGTTTATTCCTTTGGCGGTCCAAAATGTTCAATTTCCTATAAATGGCGAGACAATAATTACACCAACGGAGAAAATTATCTAAATAAATCATTATGCGCGCACGAATAATTTAAAAAAAACATTATATTATGTATATACATATATTCTGCAATAACGAATATTTTTACAATCAAATAATTTTAAATCTGCTTTTCTAAAAAATATTTAATTATTTTTTGGTAAATAAAATTTTTAAAAATGATTTCATATAAAATTAATGAAAGTTAATGTTAATTAATTTTATGTGTGCCCAATAAAAATCAAACTAATTTTCTTTTATTTTTATAATAGTTGAGGGCATATAAAATTTTAGATTTTTTTTATATTTTAAATGATCAAATGAATTAAATAAAAATCTTATAATACATAATATTTATTTAATAAACTCTCCATAATTTGGAATTGCGGGCGAGTGGCGTATCATATACCTCTCTTGTCTAGTGTCATAAAAGGCAAAAATACAGCTAGCAACCACAACTTTGTTTTTAATTAAACTCGATTTATATTAATTAATAATCTGATTAAGATGAACTAAACAAATTATTATTATTTTCATCCAAAGAACTCAGACACAACGTGCAAGCATATCTCATCCGCCCGATCCCCAACTAATCCTTCTCCTTAATTTTATTTGTTGACCAACACCTGCAGATTTCCACATTTGACTATTCCGGCAAATTAAAATTATAAAAAAATAATATAATTGTTTCGCTTTTGTCTATTATTTTATTTGCTTTAAGCACGAATTTGTCCACGTATCTTCTCGAGTCAAAATGTTTTTTGGCGAAATATTGTACATTTTTTTTTAAAATTTGTTCATATAGCAGTGAAAAACATGCATAATTCATTGCCGGTTGATCTTAAATATCGTAAAAGAAAAAATAGTACTAATAGTGCTCTTTAGAAAATAGTTTTTAACCACATAATAAAAAAAAGTTGATTGAGATTTGTATTTTACTCATTCAAAAAAAATCTATTTCGATCTTTTTAAATGAAAAACATCGCATGCCCGAATCAAAACTTGAGCAATTATATACGATGTTAGATGTATTTGAATTGAAAAAACAGGTAATTCGAAATTTTTGTCACGTGGGAAGAGAATTAAAAAAAATAAATATTTTATTAAAAAGAGTAACGAAATTATGTAATGACGTCATGATATGTTTCACCGTTGCAAATCTTTCACATGTAATGTTTCAAGAGATATCACATGTCCAAATCAAAACCTTTTTCTCTTCCCTTTTGTGTTTTTGTTTTGAAAAATGGGAACTGTTGAAGAGGAAAATGACTTGTCATCGTGTTCTTGAAGTTTTTAATGAATATGTCCCTAATAATACAAATTTATATCCATTAATTGAGTTTCCAATGTTTTGAGAGGTAATAAAGTCATTTCGAAATTCGGAATTCGATTCTGTTAGTGGGGATGAGAGAAACAATTAATTCTGTAACTAAAGAATGATTTCGAATTAAACGGCTTCAACGGCTTCAATGAACTTCCTTATTATAAAAACAAAATAATATAAATTTATTAAAATACCTTATTCACATGTTTATTAACAGATTTTAGTAACATTTCGATGGTTATTTAGTTTTTTTATTTCATAACCCTAGGATTTAGTTTGAATGTTAGTCGGTTCATCTCATTTCAATTTTAGTTTTTAGTGTTGGCTGATTTGAAATGGGTTTGTTATATAAATACCAAATAAGGGCAAAAAATTTGATTTTCACATATAAATTTGTATATAAAAAAGATAATTCAGACGATATTTTTAATTATTATCAAAGAATATAATATTTTTTAAGAATTTTTTGAGTTACTTAGAGAAAACCTCTTATTATTTGAACAAATACCAATCTATCCCAACCTTTTCGAAAACGGTTCATTTAATCAACAGAAATATATGAAATTAGAACTGAATAGAATCCCATTAGATTGGATTTAGGTACGAACCGGCTAAATCTACCTGCCCCAATTTTTATTGGTAAACCGGACCGATTTGTTTCGTTTTCTATAACATAGCAAACGCGCCAAACAAATCGGAAAAACTTCACAAACACACACTTTTAGTCATATTTATTTCTACGATACACGAGACAAATCAGAGCCTTTTTTTTTTCTTTCAACGGATACGCAATTTCTTATACAAAAAGACTTTATTACCCTCAATATCAAAAGACTAAAATAACTCTAATTTAAACAAATTAAAAACATTTATTATTGAAAAAACTCTTCTTCCTTTTGTAATCATGTTCTTCATGTCCGTCATTATTAATTTATTACTGTATGAGCAAGCTAAAGATTCGTTTTTTTTTTTTGTTTTTTCGCAAGTTTGAAATTAAAATCAACTAATAAGATATAGTGTGAGTTAAACCCATTTTATTTTTGTGGATTGTTTAATGTTTTAGATTTGAAAATTTTGAAAAATAATGGTTGAATTTTTATAGCAAATTTGAGTTTTTCTTCGGCTATCGAAAAGCTATTAATATAATTTAGACCTATCTTTAAAATAGTTATAGGATTTTAATGAATTTCTAGCGATTGTTGTGTATAATAAAATAGTGATAGTAAAAATATAATCGTAATATAGTCTAACATAGTCGTAGTGTTCTAAGATATTCAATGATAAATATGTGTTATGTTTCTAACATGATTATTGATCTTATGGTATATTGTTACACATTTATTTCTATTTGCTAAAATGATGATGCTTCATTTGAAAATGAAAAAAAATTTATTGAAAATGAATATCGTATAAAATGTTATAGTGTTTTCTTGTTAAAACAAATTGAAAATAAAAAACGTATCAAATTAGAGAAAAACATAACAATAAAAAAGATAAAAAGTATACCTTTTTATCAGAAAAAATATAGATATTAGATAAAAAAAAATTATTGTATTTATCTTATTATCGCACAAAACAAGTTTTTTAGGACTTATATTATGATCATTTATTACTATATTACGATTCCACACCATAATACAACTATTTTGATATTTTAAAATATCCAAAATCATAAATTACGATAAAATTTGATCAAAGATCTGTTATTTTAAAATATAAAAATTAATATACCATGATTTTAGTTGGATTATTAATAAAAACTATAATACTAATCAAACAAAATAATTTACAATTATTAAATTAAATTATTGCATTATAAAAATAAAAATAAATAAAATAAAAGATAAAAAAGTTTTAAAAAAGTATTAATTAAATTATTATTTAATCTGAAAAAATCGTGTTAGCTAGCGCCTCTCCTTCCTACACTTTTCAATGGTATTAATTATTAAAGGGTAGAAGAGAGATTTACTAAATCCTTCTATTTTTCTTGTTTATCGAAGAAATAGTTGCGACACAAGGGGTGTGCATTTGTGAAGTTTCCCCAAACAAATCACCAGGCGAATCAAGGAAGAAGAAGATCGACGAAGAAGATGAAGGCATTGGGGTATTGGCTAATGTTGGTGGGTTCTCTTCGACTGTTGTCAGTTTGGTTTGGTTTCTTCGACATCTGGGCTCTTCGACTCGCCGTTTTTTCCAACACCACCAGTTCGGTTTCTCTTCCTCTCCCTGAAAAATCTCAATCTTCCATTCCCGTTTCGTCAATTTCTTCATCGATTTCATGTTTCTCGGTTAAAGTCATGTCCTTTTTTAATTACTTTCATCAATCTAGTGAGTGGGTCATGTTCTGATTTTAGATAGCGAGATGCTGAGATCTCCAAGGATCTACATTGGAGTACTTCAATCTTTTGAGCTTCTAGTCATGGAGATTAGTGAATAAACAATAAAAGACACGTATTTTTATTGTACCAAGAAGAATCCTTGATGTCAGGTTTAGAGGGGACAGTGTGTTGATCCGAGTTTCTCCAGAAAGTTTTGGTTTTTGGATCATTTGGAAGTGCAATGTAAGAAGGGATTCATAGTTTGAGATCCCGAAGTTGTGACTTTTGAAAGAGATTAAGAGTCAAATCTATTAGATGCGGGGAAAATAATGTTTTTTTTTTCCTTCTGGGTTTGGTCTAAGAAATTTGCAGGTGCACTGTATTTGTGGGGGGTCAAGTATTTTACAGATTAGAGAGGCTATCTTAAGATCTAAGGTTTCTGCTTTTACATATTGTTCCCCCTGTCTTGAAGGCTGTGAAGAAGGGAATTCTAATATGAATTCATTGATCATGTTGATGTCCAAATAATAAAAGTATTGAGTGAGATAGGAGTGAAAACCAAGGCATGCCTAGCAATTAGTTATTTGGTTTCTGCCTGTAGGTATCTCAATTTGCATTGAATGAGTATCATTTACCTTTCAAAGATGAGTTTCTCTTGCTAGTATGAGGTTATAGATCCGGTTCTTTGAGACGATTTAGTCCAAAGCATGCTCGAGACCACATCGATTTGGATAGTTGAGTAAGATATCTGTTAAAGTTTATTCGATCAGGGGGATAATCCTTTTAGAACCCGCAAACCGGTTGAGTTCGTCTGCAAATCTTAAAGAGAGTTGTGACTTGTTTTGTTTCCTCATTGCTTGGGATAGAAGTGTCTGGTTTAGAGGATATGTGTGCTGCTTAATGATTGACTTTCTTTATGGGGAATGTATAAGAAAAGATTATGCATTGGATATTTTTCTTTATCTCAATACAAGTGAATGGACTTTGTAGGTAGAGGGAAGAGGGGGAAGTACTTGGATCAATAACTTTAGCTGCTTTACAAGTTTTTTGTAGATTCCAATGAAGAACCTCTTTTTGTGGGATCTGCTGGTGCATATATATATATACACACACACATATGCATGTGTGTGTATATGAAGTGCCTTGGAATGCTTTAAAAAACAATGAACGTTTCAGTTGAATTAGTTCAATGGGCAGGTGAAATGCTCCAGACATTGTAAATGAACAGAATAGAATCAACATGAGAATTTTTATCTGCAGTAACATGGGTTTGCATTGTAAGGAACATTCTTCTGTAACCATGGAGAAATTATAACAATGTAGCATATTTTAACTCGGGTTTCTCTTATGATCTGATCCATTTTCGGCGGCTGTTTTTCTTTCTTTCGTAAAAAAAATGTTCAGTGACTGAAGTTCATGGACGTACATTTGGAGTATGGACGCTTCTGACGTGCACACTGTGCTTCCTTTGCGCCTACAACCTCGAGAACAGACCGATATACATGGCTACGTTCTTGTCGTTCATCTATGCCCTTGGTCATTTTCTCACCGAGTATCTATTCTACGACACAATGGCCATCAAAAATCTCGCAACGGTAGCTTTCTTCGCAGGTAAAAACCCGTCTGAACGTGTGGTATAACACATTCTTGCATCAGATCCGTTATGTCTGGATGCGTTTTTTCGGGTGAATGATCTTGAATCTTGGGGGTTTTTCTTTCTTTGGGACAGGAACGTCGATCTTGTGGATGTTATTGCAGTGGAATTCGCATCGGCAATCACAGTCCAAGCGTTCTTGATGATGAGCTCTTGCAACCATTGTTTCTTAATCTAAGGATTTAACTTCTTAAAGAGGCAATTCAAAGCCTCAATCGCTGCACTTCGATGTTTAATTTTTCTGGCCATTGGATTTTGTCAGATTTTGTTTTCGCGTCGCTTTTTTCTAACTGAACCAAATTGTGAACTTGAGTGTTTCTATTAACGGTAATGTTTAAGATTGGATAATATCGAATCAAATAGAAATGATTGAAAGATATGTAATTTATTCAAAATTAATATGATTATTATAAATATAATGGAAAAATAGTAAATAAATACATCAATTTGATAAAAACTTATCAATAAATATATCAATTTATAAACTGTCATATTAATACAACAAATTGCAATTTTTTTGACAAAATTACAAAGATGCTGACGGCGTTACCTGTTTAAATTTGGAAAAATTTGCATAAATACAAAAAAAAAGTTTTTGCATTCTATACTTCTACTAGTATAATCTTTGTATTCTTTATTTTTTTGAGTTAAAATGACCATCATATACTTCTATATTATTATAATCTACAGATTTTCTCTATTTATAAAAAATACTTGCATGAATTTCGTTTCCTCTACATACATGAAAAAACACTTATATGAATTTTGTTTTCTTATATAACTATAGAAAAACACTTGCATGAGTTTCGTAAAAAAACACTGGCAGGTTAGCAGGTGCGATAGGTGTTGTAGGTGCTAAAGATGGCCTACCGCAGACAACAAGTCATCTGGCAGACCGTAGGTCATCTGCCGTAGGCTGTAGGTCATTTACCGCAGAGCGTAGATCATTTTTCACAAACGGCAGGTCATCTTTAACAATTTTTTTAACAGACATTTCATCAAACACTTTATGTGCATAAAAAAAATGATCAGAATATCACAGAAAAAGAATTCAATCAGAAGAGTATTTGAATAGATTAGATAAACCGTAAGAAATAGAGAAGATAGAGAAAATGTCGGAAAAAAAATAAGATCAAATAACAAAGCGTTCCGATTTCTAAAAGATAGATTGTCACAAAAAAATACTTATATGGATTTTGTTTTCTTATATAAGTATAGAAAAACAATTGCATGTGTTTCGTGAAAAAGCACTTGTAGGTCAGCAGGTCATCAGGCTGCATGTCGCTAGTGACGTACTGCATGGCGTAAGTCACATGTGACATGTCGCAGGTGATCTACCGCATGTCGCAGGTGACCTGTTGTAGGCCGCAAGTCACATACTGGAACCTGCCGCCGTTTTCTATTTCAGAAATTTCATCAAACACCTTGTATGTAGAAAATAAAATGATCATATGAATACTACAGAAAAAGAAATCATGCAGAAGAATATTTGATTGATGAGATAAACTATAAGAAATAGAGAATATAGAAAAAATATTAGAGAAAACAGAACGACAAATCTCAAAATGCACTGATTTCTAAAATACATATTATCACATAATCGTAGAGAGATATAAACGAGAATATTTGGTCGAACCAGTAAAAGGATCGAGAGAATAGGTAAATGGACATGATCGTAATTACCGTTAATTATTTGGTCGCATTTGGATTATGTTTAACGGTCGTAATTATGGTTAATTATCTAGTCGTAGTCGTATTTGTATTATGTTCGTAATATAATCATGGTCATAATTATATGATCGTAGTCGTAGTTATATGGTCGTAATGTATTATAGTCGTAGTGAGTTGTAGTGAGTCATAGTCGTAGTTATATGGCCGTAATGAGTCGTAGTCGTAGTTATATGGTCATAGTGAGTCATTGTTATATGGTCGTAGTGAGTCGTAGTCGTAGTTATATGGTCGTAATGAATTCATTGTCGTAATTATCTGGTCGTAGTCGTAGTTATATGGTCGTAGTGAGTCGTATATGGTCGTAGTGAGTCGTAGTCGTAGTTATATGGTCGTAGTGAGTCGTAGTCGTAGTTATATGGTCGTAATTATCTGGTCGTAGTCGTAGTTATATGGTCGTAGTGAGTCGTATATGGTCGTAATGAGTCGTAGTCGTAGTTATATGGTCGTAATGAAATCACAGTCCATAGCCGCAGGTCCGCAGATCCGCAGGGCGATAGCTGCAGGTCCATAGGTCTGCAGGGCGATAGTCGCATGCCCGCAGGTCCGCAGGGCGATAGCCGCAGGTCCACAAGTCCGGAGAGCGATAACCGCAGGTCCGCAGGGCGATAACCGCAGGTCCGCAGGTGCGCAGGGCGATAGTCGTATGCCTGCAGGTTTGCAGGGGAATAACCGCATGTCGCAGGTCCGCAGGACGATAGCTGCAGGTCCGTAGGTCCGCAGGGGGATAGCCGCATGCCCGTAGGTCTGCAGGGCAATAGCCACAGGTCCACAAGTTTGGAGAGCGATAACCGCAGGTCCATAGGTCCGCAGGGCGATAGCCGCAGGTCCGCAGGTTCACAGGGCGATAGCCGCAGGTCCGCAGGTGTGTAGGGCGATAACCGCAGGTCCGCAGGGTGATAGCCACAGGTCCGCAGGGCGATAGCCGTAGGTCCGTATGCCAAATGACCTGCCGCAGACCGCAAATCATCTGTCAGAGACCATAGGTCATTTAAGCATAGCGCATGTCATTTTTCACAGATCGCAGGTCATCTACCGCAGTTTCTGGTACAGACATTTCATCAAACACCTTATGTGCATGCAAAAAAATGATCAGAATATCATAGAAAAAAATCAACGAGAAGAGTATTTGAATAGATTAGATAAACTATATAAGAAATAGAGAAGATAAAGAAAATATTCGAGAAAAAAGAAGATTAAATAGCAAAACTTACCGATTTTTGAAAGATAGATTATCACACAATCGTAGAGAAATACTGTAAAGGGTAATTTGGGTATTTAGAAAAAAAAGTATATTATGCAAAAATTATTTTTTTGTGAGATATTTTACAAATTTTGTTTTTGTTTTGGTACAGTTTGCCAATTGCCCCTTAAATTTTTTCATCACAAGACGATGATGTGGATGTACAATTTTTGACACGTCAACCCAGGAATCAAATGTACTAAACTATGTCATAAAAAAATGACCCGGTTTAATAAAATAAATTTGCAAAACTAAATTCCACATAAAAAGTGGTGAAACACCTTTGACGAAACCGACGGTGAAGCACCTCCGACGAAATCGATCGACAGTGAACCTTCAGACCGACAACGATTCCACTTTTGGCCCGAAAATAGGGATGTCAATTAAACCCGAATCCCGAAACCCGATCCGAGCCTGCCCGAAAAATTAAAGTCATGGGCCTAATTAATATATATCACATACGTTAATATATATATATATATATATATTAAAATTATATATTATTTTATTTCTAAAATCATATATATATATATATATATATAATCGACTATTTTGATAAGATTTTGATCTAATTTATATGTATAATGTTTTATGAATTTAATTTTAAATTTATATGAATATTTTTTATACCGAATATATATTATATATATTAAAAAATAGTAGATAAATTTGTATATTTTAAAGTTTATATGATTATTTTTTAATTTAAAATTTTTTAAATGTAGTCGATATGGATAAAAAAATTTATCTTTATTTTAATATATTCTTATCGGATGTACTTTTAGATAATTGATCAATTAAACAATTTTTTTAATTTTATTTTTATTTCATTGAATGTTTATATTATTATTATTATTATTATTATTATTATTATTATTATTATTATTGTCACAAAAAATATTTTTATTTAATAAAAAAACCTGAAGCCCGGGCCGAACCAGCCCGAAGCCCTGTAGGATCGGACTCCATATCATCGATGATAGACCCGAAAAATAAATGGGCGGACCGATCCGACCTGAAAAAATCTAGGCCCGAATTGAACCCGGCTCAAGCCCGGCCAGACCCGTCCATTTTACACCCCTATCCGAAAACCCTAATCGCGATTTCACTCTCCCTCTTTCTATTTTACTTCCCTTTCTTCGATTTCACTTTAGTTAAAAAGTTAAATTTATTTCATCTCGATCGGTTTGGTTCTTTGATTTTTTTCCAAATCGAGTTAAATTTATTTCTATTCAAATTTATAAACCGACTGATGATATAGAAAATAAAATCTGACCTGGTGTCTGCATGGCAAATAAAAGCAAGCCAGGTCAACAACATTTAGCGAAAACCGTTAACATCAACGTCCTTGTAGGATTTTGCCAAAAATTGCAATTTGATGTATTAATCTGGCAGTTTACAAATTTATGTATTTGTTGATAAGTTTTTACCAAATTGATGTATTTATTTACCATTTTCCCTAAATATAATTGATCTATTTTTTTAAATTAAATTATCTAAACACAAGCAAACTAAATATACAAATAACTAAAAAATGTTTTTATAAATAATTATATATATATATATATATATATATATATATATTGAAACCTATATAAAAATAACTTAACAGAAACGAATCCAAAATCGTTCAGCTCTAAATTTAATTTAATAATGTAGAGCTTTGGATGCTACGGATTGTGAATAATCATGAACAATAATCAACATTGGTTTTCTAACTAAATGATGCGGTGAGCATGTGAAATTAGACAAAATAAATCAATAAAATAATTTTTAGTTCTCTCCCGATGCTCGTGTGTTCAAGAATCGAAGAATATAGAAGATTTTTACGAGTTCGGTTACCGAGTTACCTCAGGCCTACGTCTCGGCCGGAACGGCGCCGGCGAATCCACTAGAGATCGAACACAAACAACCGGAGAACAAGAACAGACGGTCCTCCACAAAATCGGAGACTCGTCGAACCAAAACCGTATGAGAAAACTACCGGGAAGATACACGAGACCCTTACCGACCCTTACCTCGACTCGCCTTTGGCGGTCGCCGTCGAACCGAGCTTCGCCGTCTCCGGAAACTCCTCCGACTCTGTTCTCCCTCTCTTTGTCCGTTCTTCCTCTCGCTTACATCGAGCACCGTGCATCCGTAGAATGAATCGATCCATTAGGGTACTAACCCTAATGTCCTTGAAACGCATCGTTAGGCCTAATGGGCCATCTTCCTTTTTTCACCAAAAATGGGTCGTGCGGCCCAACAATCTCCACCTTGGTGAAGAAAAGAACAAACACACGGAATAAAACAAATAATAAACACTAGTGGTTCGCCGATTCTGGCACCGATCGACTTTCGTCGATCCTTCGACTTTCGTCGGAATTTAAATGCAAACTTACCTGACTTACCTCACTTACCTGTTATACGGAGATTGTCATATGTCGCTCTGAATCTGATGAAGCTCCCGTCGATGACTCCTCATGGCCTCGTCGCCTTATCCTGCCACCGATCTGCTTATCCAAACCTGAAACACTCGGTAAACGTGTTAGAACGTTCACCCCGATAGGACTCGAACCGAAGTCCTATCCCGCGTCGCCCGACTGGCGAACGCTACCCTCGGTTGTATGACTCCCTAGATCGTCTAACTAACCCTCCTAATAAAGTCCAAGACTATACCCGCTAGCTAATCCGAGGATTATACCTGACGTCTACCCGTCTCCTAAGGCTATCCTGCTTTTCTCGAGACTAACCTGAGTCATACTACCGAAACCCGCTAGATACCTAGCCCGGATCCCCGTGAAGTCTACACTACCTATAGGTATACGACTTCTACCCTCGAACCCTAACCTGCCAACTAAGATTGTCCCACGGTTTTGTCCCGTGAAGACGATCCTAGTTATCTACGATGCTCCACCGAGAATGAGACACGTGAGTGCACGTGCTCCACCTCGAGAGGGAGTGTCCTAGCGCTCTAACCTACACCGACTCTACCCGGTGAAATCCCGACACCTCCCAGCTCACACCATCTCCTGAGCATCCTACCCGAAGAAGCTCCACCTAAATATGGAGACCTCAACTCCTGACCTACCACCGAGAACCGAAGCATCTTCGGTTACTCCTCCGAGGTCAAAAATGTCCTTTTATCTTGGACTCTCCCTACCTCGTCATCCGGGATCTACAAATCTTCCATGTAGTATCCCTACATACCCGCGGAACCACTCACTACACCTCGGTCCTTGGCCTTCTCCTGCAACCCGATTTCTCGGGTTTGCCCGAGACCCCTAGTCCTTCCATCATACCCCCTTTACCGAGCTAGAATATCTAACTCCATCATCCTAAGACGATAAAACCTGAGTCTAAAAAATCGACTCTACCTGGAAGTGACTTTCCAGACCCTAGAAGTGAAGTAACATGACACGAGGGATGAGACCGAACCCTAGAGGACTTAACCCTAGGTATATTTCTACCTAGTCGTGCTTGGCACGCTCTAACCCTAGTCTATCGGTCCTAAACCTAGGTACATCTCTACCTAATCAGACCTACAAGACCTAAAGAACACGACCTGACCGGACTTAACCTAGGCACTCAACCTAAACCCGATCTAACGGACTTTAAACCAAGTCTAACCGGACATCTCCCTAAGTACATCTTACCTAAACGGATCTAACACACTCTAGACCAGATCTGATTGAACTTAACATAAGGTATATTTCTACCTAACCGACCTCTTAGACTCCCGCACAAACCTGATTGGACTTACCCTATGCATAATTTTGCCTAACCGACCTATTAGACTCGAAACACAGCCTACCTTAAGACCTGATTACGTCTAACCAGACCTAACTTAAGGCTAACCGGACCTGATTACATCTAATCATACCTATAACACCGAGTCTACATGACCCCCAACAAAGTCCTAACCAGTCCTACGATCCCGAGTCTACCGGCCCCTCACAAAGTCCTAATCAGACCTACCCAAGTGCTATGTAGACCCTAACAGCCCTAGTTAGACAACCAAAAGCCCAAACTCGACCGAAAACCCTAATCAGACATAAGTCAATCCTAATTGACCTAACCAACCCCTAATTAGTTAACCTAAGTCCTAGTTAGTTACCTAAAAGTCCTAATCAACAATCCTAAGCCAACCCTATTGACTTACCAACCCCTGATTAAACTTTTAACACCCTAATCAGACCTGAACTAAGTCTAATTGACCTAATTCTCATCTGATCAGACCCTATAAACGCCTAGAACCAACCCCTACACACCTGCCCTGATCTAAACCGACCCCTACAGACCTATACCTAGTGATTCTAGACTTAACCAACCCCTAAACCAACCCATTTTAGTCAAATCCCAACTAATCAGACCTAACCGGTCAATGTACCGGACTCTATGACTCAAAACAGGTACTTAAGAGTCCTATCTAGTCATAAACTAGATAATACCTAAATCTATAATCAGATTCTAATCTGATCAGACCTAGACAATGTCTCTATATACATTCTAAACCTCTAATCAGACCTAACCAAGTCTATTTTGACCTAATTACCTACTGTTCAGACCTAGACTAAGCTAGACTAACCCAAATTTGGCTTACCCCAGACCTAACCAAGACCTAAACAGCACTTACAGACCTATACCGACTTAAACCAGTCTACTACAGACCTGTACCAGCCTATTTAAGCCCAACCCGACCTCCTACCCAGCTAAACGTAGTCAAATCCAACTTATTAAGACCTATACTGAACAAAAACCGGAATCTATGACCTATATTAGCTAAACTGAGATCTAAACATGTCTATCCTTAGTATATTTCACTAAACCAAGCCAAATTTGGATACTAGACCGACCTAACAGGGTAAACCGATTACTACAGACCTAAACATACCCTAAACCAGTCCATTATGCCCTTAACAAGACACCATCAGACCTAATTTTTGGACTAACCTAACCCTAAATCAGTTAGTTCTAGTCCTAATTATACACTCCATACCCTAAACCGATTTAATCTAGTCCTAAACCACGAATTCAGATCCTAACCCGACCAATACCAGCCCTAACCAGATAAATCAGATCATAAACAGACCTCTATTAGCCTAAAACCAATCTGATCTTACCTAATACCGGACCCAATTGACCTATACGGTCTAATTCTAGCCTAATTGGACGAACAAACCCTAACCTTAGACTTAAACCAGTCTAAACCGGCCTTAGTTCACCTCCAATCACACCCTATTGGTCTGAACCAAACAATTCTAGCCTTTCCCAGACAAATCAGACCCTAACCAAGACTTAAACCCGCCTAAACTAGTCTGAATTGCCCTAAACCGGACTCAATTGACATAAACCGGACATGAATTGACCTAAACTGGACTCAATTGTCCTAAACCGGACCTAGATTGACCTGAACGGTCTAAACCGGTCCAATTGACCCCAAACCGGACCTGAACCGGTCCGATTTGAACACAAACAACCGGAGAACAAGAACAGACGGTCCTCCACAAAAACGGAGACTCGTCAAACCAAAACCGTATGAGAAAACCACCGGGAAGATACACGAGACCCTTACCGACCCTTACCTCGACTCGCCTTTGGCGGTCGCCGTCGAACCGAGCTTCGCCGTCTCCGGAAACTCCTCCGACTCTGTTCTCCCTCTCTTTGTCCGTTCTTCCTCTCGCTTACATCGAGCACCGTGCATCCGTAGAATGAATCGATCCATTAGGGTACTAACCCTAATGTCCTTGAAACGCATCGTTTGGCCTAATGGGCCATCTTCCTTTTTTTCACCAAAAATGGGCCATGTGGCCCAACATTATTCAAGAGGTTTCGAGCAGTCGAGATGCATTAGGTAGTACCAATTCTCCAGCAACGAGCATCTTCTTCCTTTATGTTGCAACCGGATTGACAACAAGACGTTCCGTATGGCTCGATCTAGTTTCCATCGTATAAGTTTGTCTCTATTTGTGCATGTATTTGCATATGTGTACAACATAAACAACAATTTGCTCATGCGATCATTAAGAAATCCAGCAAAAATCAAGCTCATCCATCATAAAAAATTTAAAAAAAAAACTTGAATCCTTTCATTCGATAGATATTAACAACAATCTCATTGCAAAAGAGATGCGTAAGCATGTAAAAAAAATAACTTGAATCCTTTCATTCTGTAAATATTAAAAAAATGATAAATGAGATACATGAAACCATTAAGAAAATTTATGTATTTTATTTCCGACACTCTAACTTGTATCAATATTGATTATATCTAAAAATTCAGTTATCTAAATAAATATTGTCCGCCGATTTAAAATATTAAAAATTAAAATCCGTATATTATGGATTTTTCATTAATATTTTGTTATTAAATTTTGTTGATTTATTTAAGCAATTAGAAAAAAAAGTGAATACACAAAATGTAAAAAGGAAAAGATTTAGTTTTTATTCCATTCGAGGTAATGTATTTATGTTAAGGTAGACTACATATCACTAAGCAGAAGTAGAGATGGAAGCACAATGGTTCCAAACATCATCTCTCCTCTTCAAATATTCAGTTTCGCGAGCAATGAAACTCGGTCGATCCGCCATGTATTTGATAAGTGTGTCATGACACAATTTGCCTTCTTGGACAAGCTCATGACAACAAACATCGGAGACAGTACCATTCCAAAAGACACTTTCGACAATGTCTAATGTACACTTCGGAGTCATTTTGGTGAGACATTGATCCCAAAGTTGTTTGGGTTCACCTTCTTCAATGGCTGAGATCGGCACAATTGCATGCACTAGGGCTACAACAACAACGGAAAACACAACTATCTTCTTGATGTTGAATTTTTGCCATGTAGAGAATGCATGTTTTGGACTTGTAGAGTGAAAGTTATTGAACTTGTAAATTTTAACATTTTCTAGGCTTCACGTTTTCCCTAGAAACACTCCAAATGTTTCCGTTTCGTCCATGATGTTCCGTAACCCATGTTTTCCACTCTTTTTGCTCTTTTTATGCGTGAAAACCTGTTGTGACACCAAGAAACACAACCATGCAATGTCGAAGCCAAATGTGCCCTAGAATGCCTATAAATCAGTAAAATAGAGTGAAATACGCTAGACATAGAGATAGATGACATTCATCTATAGTGTGGCCACACATTTCCATAGTCTCACTCCTACGACGGGCCCAAGCGATATCTCTCTCTTTCAAGAGGGACAAAGTTCCATCTTGAGTATCTACTATCCATTACATGATTCATAATGTCCCCGAGCCACGCCTTTATAATCATCCGGTTAAAGACGATGTTTGACGCAGTCAAAGTACATTACTCGTCATGATGGATACAATAGATATCTCAGGTCTGAGGATCCAAAGTGAACCATCAAGTGAGATTCAAGTCATGGATTAAATCCAATCGACAATCTCACGCGAGTCATCCAGTCACTTGTTCCAAACAAGTACTCATGATCGTGATCCGTATCTAATACATATGATCATCACCATGATCATCCATCACACCTCATCTTAGTCTTAATTCATCATTGCTCCCACAATGACAAGCGACTAAGGAATTTAGGATCGTTCATAACGATCCATGGATTTCATTATTTATCAAATATGCAAAATAAATAATGAACAAACAATGCATTCATCCAATAAATACATCGTATCATACATAGTTATTATATCGTATGATCATCCTAGAGCATCACATCCATCAATATGAACTTATAGATTGTGTAGTATGCGAACTGAATTGAGTCGACAAGTCTTCAACGAGTCGATGAACATAAAAACGAAATGAACACACATGTTTTACGAGTTTGGATCCTTACAATCCTACGTTACCTTGACAATCCACTAGTTTCGATCAAGAGCTTACACAAAAACGAAATGAACACCGAGACTCTCGAAAGAAGAATACAACTCGAGAAGGAGAAAAACACGATATCTGATTTAAACAAGTTCTCAACCAATTAACAAAACAAAAAAGAAAACAAGTTCTCAATGTAGAAATTTGCGGAATGATATCTTTATTCATAATCAGAATAACATATAAATAGATGAGAGTCTTACATTGAATAAGTAAACTAAATAAAATAATAAATATTTCTAAATATATATTTTCCGGATTTGATAAGATTGAGATATCTCATAATATTCTTCAAGATCCGGTATATCTCAACATCCCCCTTCAAGTTGGAACGTGAGTAAACTAAATAAAATAATAAATATTTCTAAATATATATTTTCCGGATTTGATAAGATTGAGATATCTCATAATATTCTTCAAGATCCGGTATATCTCAACATCCCCCTTCAAGTTGGAACGTGAAAGATTACGAAACGCCCAACTTGCTGAAAAGATGATCAAACGCATGCCGCTTGAACCACATCACCTTGCGAACTTGTGTCGATAGAAAACATAACTAAAAAAATCAAACAAACGACTGCGCTGCAACTTTGGCACCACGCACAAAAGAATCGTTTGATGATAACAAAAAAAAGGACGACAATCGCGGTGCAGAAAGAAGTCTCGGGAATAACTCTGATTCATCCGAGATTGAAAAGCAACTACGCGAAAGCGTTTAATGACAACAATTTTTTTTGGCAAGAATAAAATGATTGGCGGTTATGCGAATAATCTTTAGAAACATGTGGGATTATGAGAGAAAAAACAAACAAACAAAATGACTCTCTTATTCTTAAAAAAACTCGAAATGATATTACCATTGGATCGGTATATCATCATATTCATCGTCACTCTCATTATCGATCATCATTTTTATGAAAAGAACAACAAATTAGAAAAGAACCATAAACTCTGATACCATGTAGAAAAATAAAATGCGGAAATAAAATAAGACAAATAGAAAGAAACAGAATTACTTTTATTACTACATCTCTTCTTCTTCTTTTTTTCATTACAATGAAAATAACTCACATATTTATAGAAAAATTAACAAATGAAATAAAAGGAAATATAGATATAACGGAAATAAATATGATTCACAATATTTAACATAATATTGTGTTCCTCCAAAATCTAGATTTTCCTCCAATCACATATTCATTTTTCTACTTCAACAATGAATATGTAGACAAATGAATATGTGATTGGAGGAAAATTGAGATTTTGGAGGAACACAATATTATGTTAAATATTGTGAATCATATTTATTTCCGTTATATCTATATTTCCTTTTATTTCATTTGTTAATTTTCCTATAAATATGTGAGTTATTTTCATTGTAATGGAAAAAAGAAGAAGAAGAGATGTAGTAATAAAAGTAATTTTGTTTCTTTCTATTTGTCTTATTTTATTTCCACATTTTATTTTTCTACACTCAACAGTTTAACAAAAAAAAACAAGCTCTCAACAGAACTAACTAACTAAGTTAGTTAGTCGAAATTACCAAGGTACCCCTGATAACCCTCTAGTCAAATTTTTACTTTTTCCTTCTTGTTTCTGTTGCGCTCTTTTCCATCTGTTTTCCATTTGGTTTTTCTTTTCCCCTTTTTACCAAAATTCGTGTATATATATATATATGTGTGTATGCGCGCGCATATGTATGCATAAGTTTTTTTTTGGTGTAATGTGAATGTGTATTTATCAAGAATAAGAGTTTTTAACAACCAGGCTATGAAATCTGTAAACAAAATAGGTACAAAAAATTTCCATCGCAGTGGTCAAAATAAACTATTTATTCAAGAGGTTTCGATCAGTCAAGAATTCTCCTGGTTTGACGCATTAGGTAGTACCAATTCTTTGGCAACGAGCATCTTCTTCCTTTATGTTGCAACGGGATTGACAGCAAGATGTTCCGTATGGTTCGGTCTAGTTTCCGTCGTATAAGTTTGTCTCTATTTGTGCATGTATGTGCATATGTATACAACATAAACGACAATTTGCTCATGCGATCATTAAGAAATCCAGCTAAAATCAAGCTCATCCATCATAAAAAAAAACCATGATCCAAGTTAGTAAGACATTTACAAACCATCAATATAAACAACAGTCTCATTGCAAAAGAGACGCGTAAGCATGTTAAAAAAACCTTGAATCCTTTCATTCTGTAAATATTAAGAAAATGATAAATGAGATACATGAAACCATTAAGAAAATTTATGTATTTTATTTCCGACACTCTAACTTGTATCAATATTGATTATATCTAAAAATTCGATTGTCTAAATATATATTGTCCGCCGATTTAAAATATTAAAAATTAAAATCCGTATATAATGGATTTTTCATTAATATTTTGTTATTAAATTTTGTTGATTTATTTAAACAATTAGAAAAAAGTGAAAACGCAAAATGTAAAAAGGAAAAGATTTAGTTTTTATTCCATTCAAGGTAATGTATTTATGTTAAGGTAGACTACATATCACTAAGCAGAAGTAGAGATGGAAGCACAATGGTTCCATACATCATCTCTCCTCTTCAAATATTCAGCTTCGCGAGCAATGAAACTCGGTCGATCCGCCATGTATTTGATAAGTATGTCATGACACAATTTGCCTTCTTGGACAAGCTCATGACAACAAACATCGGAGACAGTACCATTCCAGAAGACACTTTCGACAATGTCTAATGTACACTTCGGAGTCATTTTGGTGAGACATTGATCCCAAAGTTGTTTGGGTTCACCTTCTTCAATGGCTGAGATCGGCACAATTGCATGCACTAGGGCTACAACAACAACGGAAAACACAACTATCTTCTTGATGTTGAATTTTGCCATGTTTGTCTTATGCTTCTTTTTTTTTTACGTTATGTTTTTGTTTGATGTTTGAATTGCATTATGAATGTAAGAACTACACTATATATACACAATAATATAAAATATAACGGAACCTTTTAATTTGATGTTATAAATGTCTTTCTTAACTTCTATAGTAATTATTATGGGGAAGTTGTTTTTGCTTGTCCCTAGCATTCACATCAACTGCGTTATCCGGTTTTGAAAAAGAAGACATTTCGAATAATTTGACTTCCATTAAGACAAAAGTTTGATCATGAATAATTGGTAATAAAAATAATATTCTCTTGTGTCCTAATAAAAAATGGATACAATCGTATATTGTTTGATTGGGTTCTATTAGATATTTTTATTTTATTGAGTATAGTTTTGGTTATTTATTTAGATTATTTATGAATGATATATTAGCTTGAATTTTTTAAATATTGATTATACATAAATTTTAAAAATAAAAGTAAATTTCAATAAAAAAAATTCAAAAATCTAATCCGAATAAAATGTAAACAAGTAAAGCAAATAAAATGTTATTAAATAAAAAAGTTAAAAATATACATAATATTTAATTTCAGTAGATACAACCAATATCAGTGCAATAATTTTTAAATTATCATAAAATAATGTTTAATCATTTTCCTATTAAATTCGCTTAATTCAATTGAATTTAAAAGTATGCTCAATTAATTTTAGATCAAATTATCATGTGTTTCCATCACATTAATCCACATTCTCAACCCTAATTTTAAACCCCAAAGTTCACATATGTGTATTATACACACACACATTAGAGATTAAAATACCAAAATCAATTTGTAATTGGTGGCGTGAGACAAAAGAAGGATTAGTGTTTACCTGGGTAGAGTAATTAGTATCTGACTAGCTGCAACAAACTAAGCAAAAAGAGTATAACAGGGTCCTCTAATTGATATTAAAAAGAATACGGTGAAATTTGTAAATTTTAAAAAATACACGAGGTAGAAGTACTTCCAAGTTCCAACCCCTTTTACAACGCTATGAATAGCTTGAGACTGATCATACTATCTAATCTTCATTACAAGTTTTGGATATCGGAAACTGATTTTGCTCGATATAGAAACCGATCATGCATTAAGATAACGAATGTCGGGTTACCGCAATTTAACTTCCAAGCATATCATTTCATCTCCCCTTCTTCTTTCTATGGCATGAAATTGTCATTCATGTGTTGTATAACATCCGTTCCTGCATCATTGATACACTTTGTTTTCACCTGCGAATGTTAACATTGGAGGAGGGTTCAGGGATCCATGTCACAGAAACTTCCCTTTCAAGAGGAGGTTTTACCAACTTGCCTGAATCGTGTTGTGAGCGAGAAATCTCTGTATGCTTCCTCTGAAGTTAACGTCGATCCTTTCCCACCTCAGTTTCGTTAATCCTCTGATCATTTCCTCTGTAAATTTACGAGAAAGATCGATGAACATTTGATCTTTCATATACGGCATCATGCGCAAAAGATATGATGGGGCATTGCATCATTAAGAAACAAGAAAGCTGGTACGGGAAGAATGATTCCACCGAACCTTCCATGTCGAAATTGTTAAACCCGACTGGATTGGCCTCTGATAGATCTTCATTGCGGTTAATTGCAGTGGCTGGTGGTTCAACGTTTACGATGTGAGGGTATTTCTCGCTGACTGATCGTCGTTGAAGCTAAAAGACGAGTAGCAAGAAATATACCAATTCAGATGTCCAGCAAAAAACACAGACAATACAATATCGGTAACAAAATTTACCTTTGGAAGCTCGTTATGGCGCCGAATTGACGATGTGCTCCATCCAACAAGGTCTAGCCAAGAGATTTAGGGTTTCAAATGGATGAAAACTGCTAAACCAATTCCAAGTTTATAGTTTAAACCTTCATATTATCATCAACCGTCTAAGATAAACGAAGGGGTATGTTCGTTAGTTAATAGAGAATGCGGGAGAAAAAAGAGGATACGGTCGAAACTTGTATTTGCATAAGCAACACAACGCTTGAAGCACTGCAAAGCAGAACTGCCAGATAAAAAAAGGCAGGATGTGATACATCACAAATTATTTACCCCGAAGCCATTAAGATGAAAGAAAAAATTTAGTGAAGGAACTCACATAAACTTAAGATCTTCATTGTCACTAACCATTTGGAGAAGCAGAGGAGGTTTTCCATCATCTTTGTCAGCGAGAAAGAGATGTTTTCCCGTTCTACCAAGACACCATGAAATACGAGTAGCAAATCTTTCCAACGTGTACAATCCACCAAACAATGGGACCTTTATACAGATCAAGATGCAAGACGTAAAAGTAAGTCGGCGTTCTGATTTTAAAGCACCACAATTTCCATCAAGCGTCTAACAAGACATTCGAACAAGGGAAGGAAACAATGATCTCAATGTTCAATCTCAAATCCATTTCATAGTCGTAATAAATGGCCATTTTGGATGTACTGGACTTCATTTATCTTTATGCTTAAGATGTTAGATGATGCCCAGATGCTTCTTTCATTTTATGTGCTAATGTCATGCACCGAAAAACATCAAAGTTCTTCACTTTGACCCATAAAGGTGTGATCTTTCAAAAAAATCATATGGTGATACCGATAACAAATTGAAAAGTGTCAAGATCACCTGTTTATGTCCTCTTGAACCGAGGTGTGGTGCAGCAGAAGTTATAAAATTTATAGGCTCTAGCTTAGCAATTCTCCCTTTAAATCCCTCTCCTCCATGTGAATCCCCGATGTTTTCACTCGGATGATCATTGTTTTGAGCAAGTTCATCTCTGGTTTCTTGTTCATAAAGACAAGCAATGGCATACCTTGCGATAAGACCTCCCAAAGAATGCCCGACAAAGGAAATCTTCCGGAGGCTTGGATGACGTTCTATAACCGATCTAACCTAAAGGAAGAAATGAAACAAACATGGTGAAGATTATCAGCCCGTATGAGAAAAAAATTTAGGGTTTTGGCACCACAGACGATCAAATCAGTATAACCAAACATATTCCTTCACGAGTGAAGGTATTATTAGCATGCAAGACAACGAAAATGCAACTGCATCACTGGGAGGAATATACGTACGGACCAAAACACTCACCTCTTCAGCTAATCTCTGTCCCATAACATCAACACCATCGAATGTCAGCATCGAATAATTGCGTTTACTACCTGCAGATTAGATCAACCACATTGCATTCATCGCATACATACATACATACACTAATTCTAGCTATCAACATGATACACGAAAAACGGGTATACCAATCAGAAGAGAACAATGACATCAAAAGAAATATATGCTGAAGATCTTCATCTAAAGATGGTTTCTTTTCCCTTTTTGTCAGAATACTATACTGTAGTATCTGGAGATCATTCACTAGTTGCAACTTCCATGGAAGAGATTCAAACCATTTCCACAAAAAAGGAATAGAGAGAAGAACTCACAGTGAACCAGAAGATCTTCGGGATACTTCTTCAACAGCTGCTTAGCTGCAAATCTCCAGTTCTGCGCACTGAAACCCACAAACCAATTAGCTCAGAAAAAGAAAGGCGTGAAATCGAAACTAAATCAAACACCAAACAACGAATCAGAGAGACCCTCAAAGACCTTCCAATAAGACCATTGACCATGACGACCAGGTGAGTCGGCTCAGCGCGTTCGCCTGGGAAATCCACAGTCATGTCCACATTTCCTCTCTCGTCCGATTCAACTCGGAGACAACCCATCCAATAATTCTTCTTTCCTCCACCTTTCCTCTTCCCGCTTCTCTTCGTCTTCGTTTTCTTCATCGTCGTCTTCTTCTTCCCCGCTCCTCTGTTTTCGCGATCACTTCCACGTTCGTCTTCCTCTCTATCCGCAGAACCCACTTTGCCTACTTCCTCCATGAGCGAGGATCGATCAAGCAGACTAAGATCGGAGAAGAATGCAGAGAATTACTCGAGCTTATAAACGAAAATGGCACAGTGTCCCTCGTCTCATGCGGGGTTATATGGCCGTCGTGTTGGAAAGATTCAAGGTCAAATTCGAAGAATTAGAAAGCTTGCAGGTCAAAATTAGAAAAATCGATGTCCTTTTTGAGAGACTCGAAAGGGGTCAAGAAGGCGGTTTCTCAGTAGTTGTAGTGGGAGGAGGGTGGGGAGACTGAACTGGACCCCCTTCGAGATTCCAAGTTCTAACCAAACAAGGAAAAATTTAAAAATCCCGGTTAGACCGGTTCGACTTTTACACGGATACCAAACCGGGTCTTGTGCCAAGTCAAAATTGGTGTCCAACCGTGGCGATCTTGAATTATCGATTGTGACCCCTTCCATATGTATGTGTGCATATATATGCTGTTAAATGGAATCAATTTAGATTTTCTTTAACTTGTTGTTTATTTTTTATTTATAGGGTTTTTCTTTTTCTTTTATATTTTTAAATGTCAAATCTATAGCGTATGATCTTTTTTCTCCATTAGGTCAAATCCCATTTGATTTTGATGGAGATCAATTCTGGGCCTTGGTTTAGTGGGTTTGGGCTGATTTTAGAGTTTCTATTTCATTAGCTTTCGTTATTCTGCTTTTGGAAATTGTTTGTTATACGTTTCTATTCCATTTTGTATAAAAGAATGATTTCTCCATTTGAATGAATGCGTGATAAAACATCCCAAAATATGTCTCCCGTTCTTTTTCTCTCAATCTGTGTTTTACAAAGTTTATAAGATATCAATATTGGATCTTCCGGTATCCAAAAGGGACAAGCGTAAGTGGAAAACAAAATTTGTCTGAACCCTAAACAATGATTCTCAACTATATGATATACTAATCTATAAACGATCCTTGACATGGTATTCAACGACGAACAACACCACTTGAGGCGACAAAGAACACTCTCTACCGATATCCATACGATACGCCGGGATGGACACAATCTGATTGGAATCTATACGTGTGGGGGGGGTTTTGTGAAGGGCAGGGTTCATTTTTCTAAGCTCTCGGAGGCTGTAGAAGTTCTATAAACAAAATTTTCTAAATCCTAGACATCCGAACCTCGCATGTAAATGTTCTAAGGAAGAGATGTTAAGCGATGTTAACTTCATCCAATGACCTAACTTAATAGAATCACCAAGACCATGAAGGATGCCTAACACCCTCCACGATATCGACAGTGGATTGGAATCCGATTCACGGATTTGGTCTGCCCATTTTTGTGTCGGATTAATGGGATTAATGGGTTGATCCAATCTATTTAATTATTATTATTATTATTATTGGGTCAAACAAAATTAGATGAATGGAAACACGAAGGCAACGTTTGATCGATCGGTCGCATTTCAATGCAGGTTGGTTGGGTGTGGGGTCCAAAATATAACATTGCCAACAAGTCTATATTGTTTACGATGTATGTATGTATGTATGTATGTATGTATGTATGTATGTATGTATCGATGTATGTATGTATGTATGTATGTATGTATGTATGTATGTATGTATGTATGTATGTATGTATGAGAGAGAGAGAGAGACCTTGACTGGTCCCGACAAGATCACACAATGCAAAAACATCTCCTTAATCTGATGATACTAAATGGAAACCCTTCGGCCGAATTTAAATTTATCTTTAATTTTGCGATGACGGCTTCACTTCTAAATAATATTATTTAATTCATATATCGTTTTGACATTCTGGATGAAATTATTCTTCTTGTTTCCAATAAAAAAACCTGTCTCTGATTATTTTTTTTTTGGAAGAAAAAAACTCTTAATGATACAGGATATATAGATACAGACAGATAGTGCGCTGTATAACATGTTATAATTAAGTTAGTAAATGCTATTATGATTGGATTCAATAATACCAAATTCTACTGGAAATCGTTAATTGGCGAGTTAGAGGAATGGATTTATAAATTATTTTTTAAAAGGGCAATTTTACTAATTTAGGCAAGTGACCCATAGATTACTATGAGTATTTGCTCGCCTATGCGTTTACATTTAGAGGCATTTACTTGATAAGCAGTTAAAAAAATCTTTGATCAAGAAAGTTTAGGCTAAAACAAAAATGAAAATCCCATAATAGTCACATACATATATAACTAAAAGATGGGATATAAAATGTATAGATTTACGCACAAAATTTTGGGTTATCTCTAAATCTGAATATGAGGATTTCTTATTATAAGAGTCTCAAAATCCGATTTTAATTTATGAAATTTGGATAATCGAGTTTTGGATGGATGAAAAATGTCTAACTGTTCAAAACCGAATCTCTATTTTCAGTTCTCGGTCAAAATATTTTATTTTTGATAAGATTTGTCCCTAATGGAATTTGAATCTGGATTGGAAGCACTTTGTATAACCCAACCACCAGACTACCCCACTTGGACTTCTCAATCAAAATATTTGGATGGTCAAATCTAAATCTGAATTTGCAAATCTATTTTGGTTTTGGGTTAATAATCCTAATGATATCGGAAATAATGGAAAATTAAATTTGTTTGTTAGTATGTTTTGTGTTTAAGTTTCCTTGCTATATTAAGAAGGCTTGGAAAATGAAGTTATAAGGGATAGCCCGATTTATAGAGAAAATATTATTTTTTTAATCTTTTTGATTAGTTTGGAAGAGAAGAGAAACAAAAACATCATCACATTAATGTCAAATTTATATAGTCTCGATTATTAGAGATATTATCAATATCTTGTATATATTTGATATCTTATATTTGATATCTCCTTAAGCTAGAGAAGTTGTTGTACATACTCGTGTATATATATTGATCGAAAGCAATAAATACAAGTAAGCCTTTCAAATATCTTATATGGTATTAGAGAAAAACCTAGTCTAACGACTCAACCCTAATTCGCCACTTGTTTTTTTTCCGACGACGATAACCTCTGTTATCGTCAACCCTAGTGGCGCCAACGCACTCCTTGTTTTACTTTTATTTGTTTTCTTCTCTCGAAGACATTTTTTTAGACATTACTCAACCCCTTTTTTGATGGC
>NW_010965869.1:711154-724899 GCF_000463585.1 Tarenaya hassleriana | reverse complement strand
ATTCCTGCTATCTCTAGAGAGATTCAATCCTCTCCGAACTCGACCTCTGAAACAATAGCTACTTTTACTCCCGAGGATCCCAGCAAAACCTTGCTCGCCGTCAATATGACGAGTATCACCAAGCTCTCTTCCTCCAACTACATCACTTGGAGTATCCAAGTTCGTGCCTTACTTGAAGGTTACCGTCTTGAAGGTTTCATCATTGATGATGGCTTTCCTGCTGTCATGCTTTCCTCTAACGGTACTACCTGTGCTAACCCAGCTTTTGCTCCATTTAGACAGCAAGATCGGCTTCTCTTTAGTGCTCTGCTTGGTGCAATCTCTGTCCCATTACAACTGCTCGTGGCTCGATTTGTTTCGGTTCGTGAGGCATGGAAAATCCTTGCAAATACGTATGGTAAGGCCTCTCGTGGGCATCTTCTACAGTTACGGGATTGTACCAAGGGTACGCAGTCCGTCGATGAGTATCTCCGCTTCATCACAGCCAAGTCGGACGAACTCTCTCTTCTCGGGAAACCTCTTGACCATGAGGATATTCTTGATGCTGTTCTTGAGGGATTACCGGAAGATTATAAGCCCATTCTGGATATGGTGCAAGCCAAGGATGTCACCATTTCTCTAGAGGAGCTCCATGAGAAACTTCTCAACCATGAGGCCAAGCTTGCTGTTGCATCTCCTCTCTCCTCGCCGTCATTGCCTGTGATGGCAAATCCTGTCGCTGCCCGCTCTCGTCATCCCTCTCGGGGTCATACCAATCATCGAGGTCGACCCTGGGATCGTTCTTCGTCTGGCTCCTCTCGTGGTTATCAAGGAAAGTGCCAAGCTTTTGGAATCTTCGGGCACAGTGCACAGCGCTGTCCAGAGTTTCGTCTTGTCACTGGGTCTCCTTCTGATATGTCGGGCTCGGTCTCTCCTCGTCCTTGGCAGCCGAGAGCTCACATGGTTGTTGCACCGTCTTTTGATCCGAATCCGTGGTTGGTTGATAGTGGTGCCTCACACCATATTACTTCGGAGCTTGACAACCTAGCTATTCATAGCCCTTACCATGGCAATGACGATGTGGTTCTTGGTGATGGTTCGGGTCTCTCCATCACTCACAAGGGTTTTACATCTCTTCCCTCTCGCACTCGCCCTTTATCTCTTGATAATGTATTGTGTGTTCCTTCTATGGCGAAGAATTTGATTTCAGTTTATCAATTATGTCACACTAACAACGTTTCGGTGGAATTCTTTCCTCGTTGTTTTCAGGTGAAGGATCTAAACACGGGGGTGCTCCTTCTCCAAGGACAATCTAAGGACGGCGTCTATGAGTGGCCGGCGAATCCTATACCTTTGTCGTCTCCTCTTGCCTTTAACCTTGTCCGTTTGGCATTTACGTTTAGGTCATCCGGCTTTGCCGATTCTTCGTCGTATTGTTTCAAGCTTTGATGTTTCGTTATCTAAGCATTCCTTGTCTTCCCCGTGTGACTCGTGTTTGGTCAATAAAAGTCATAAGCTTCCCTTTTCATTGTCCACATTATCTTCTTCTCGTCCTCTCGAACTATTATTCTCCGATGTTTGGACATCTCCAGTTATTTCCGTGGATGGTTTCAAATACTATGTGATTTTTGTTGATCATTTCACGCGTTACTCTTGGCTTTACCCTCTCAAACGGAAATCTGATGTTCACGACACCTTTATTCGCTTCAAAGCTCTTGTTGAGAACAAGTTCTCCTCCAAAATTTCTATGTTTTACTCGGACAATGGTGGTGAGTTTTTAGCTCTATCCTCCTTTTTAGCATCCCATGGTATTTCTCATCATACTACTACACCGCCACATACTCCGGAGCACAATGGAATATCCGAGAGAAAACATCGACATATTGTCGAGACCGGTCTCTCCCTTCTCCACCGAGCCTCCATTCCATTGTGTTATTGGTCCTATGCCCTAACCACAGCCACATACCTCATTAACCGCTTACCATCCTCGGTTCTAGGTATGTCATCGCCATTTGAAATTCTTTTTCACTCGTCTCCAAACTACTCAAAGTTACGAGTATTCGGTTGTCTTTGTTATCCTTGGTTGAGACCGTATGCACCTCATAAACTTGCTCCTAAGTCGACTCCGTGTGTTTTTCTTGGTTACTCCCTCTCTCAAAGTGCCTATTTTTGTCTTGACCTCTCTTCTTCTCGGTTATTCGTCTCTCGTCATGTCGTTTTCCACGAGTCTAGCTTTCCATTTGCTAATCGTGGTCTTTTGTCTGCCTCCTCTTCTTCCTCCGAGTCGTTTGAACCCTTCCGTCCTTCTTTTATGCCATCCGCTTCACGTGTTACTCCCTATTCACCGCCGGTCTCCACTGCCTCTTTTGGTGAGCCTCCGTGTCATGCTCCTTCGCCCTTGGAAGCTGAGGATGTTTCTCTGTTGCCGATGGCTGATACCGAATGTGATCGTTTGCCTAATTCCTTGCCGACTGTCGAGGAAGAGCCAGCTGCCTTGGTTCCGTCTCCGACACGCAATCGACATCCTATGACTACGAGGGGTAAGAACAACATTGTGAAACCGGTTCAGAAGTTGACCTTAGCTGCCTCTATTGTGAACTCTCTCAGGGAACCGACCTGTGTATCTCAAGCTCTGAAGGATCCTCGTTGGAGACAGGCTATGTGTGATGAATTTGATGCCTTGGTTCGTAATGGCACTTGAGAGCTTGTTTCGTCAGTGGGTGTTTCGAACACGGTAGGTTGCAAATGAGTTTTTCGAATCAAGAAAAATCCTGATGGCTCGATTGACCGCTTCAAGGCACGTCTAGTTGCGAAGGGATTTCATCAACGTCCCGGTGTGGATTTTCAGGAGACTTTTAGTCCGGTTGTCACCCATTATAATACGTGTTGTTCTTAGCCTCGCGGTCTCCAATGGTTGGCATATTCGACAACTTGATGTTAACAATGCCTTTCTTCAAGGTCATTTATCTGATGAGGTGTATATGTCACAACCTCCGGGTTTCGTGGATAGAGATCATCTGACATTTGTTTGCAAACTTCATAAGGCGATCTATGGGCTTAAATAAGCTCCGAGGGCTTGGTACTCTGAATTACGTACTTACCTACTTGCAGCTGGTTTTGTTAACTTTGTGGTTGATGCGTCTTTATTTATACTCCGTGATGCCGGTGTTCAGCTCTTTGTTTTAGTGTATGTTGATGATCTCATTGTTACGGGAAGTTGTGAACAACGTATTCGGGACTTTCTAGCCAGCATTAGCTCTCGGTTCTCTTTAAAGGATCTTGGAGCATTGTCTTTCTTTTTGGGGATCGAGGCATCTCGATCGAGCAAGGGTATGTTTCTTAGCCAACGCAAGTATATCAATGATCTCTTGGCTCGGACAAACATGCATGACGCTAAGACGGTCGCAACTCCCATAGATTCTACCTCTTGCCTCAGGTTCACCGTTGTCGGATCCCTCGAAATTCAGAATGGTTGTGGGTAGCTTGCAATATTTATCTCTTACTCGGCTAGACATCAGTTTTGCAGTCAACAAGCTTTCTCAATTCATGCATTCCCCGACTGATGAACATTGGGCAGCAACCAAACGTGTTATTCGCTTTCTGGCTGGCACACGATCGACATGCATCTTTTTCTCCTCTAACAACATCTCGTCGCTTCACGCTTTTAGTGATTTAGATTGGGCTGGCGATCCAAGTGATTTTAAATCCACGGGAGCCTACATTGTCTATCTTGGTAGACATCCGATCTCATGGTCTTCCAAGAAGCTCATGGGTCTATCCCGGTCTTCTACAGAAGCTGAATATCGTTCGATTGTCAACACACTACAAAAAAAAATCCCAAATTCCAACCGACAAATCCGTTGGAAATGGCCGAAAATATGTTTTCATACTCATCAATCTTGATGCAAGAGATAAACGTGACTGACCTTCTTTACATCCTTCATAGATAGGATGATTTGCCATATCCAACATGTCGAAAAACCGTTTTGTTTCGACGTTTGGCTCCTCCTGATCTTGTGATGAGTTTTGCTCAGCCAATGCCCCAGGAAAAGCATCTGTCACCATTTCAACATAAGGATTTCTTACATGATCTTCATCTACATCATACATTTGCTCGGCCGAGACATGTTGTCTTGTAATTGTCCGAACTTCTTCTCCATGAAATCGCCAAATATAATAATATTCGACAAATCCCCTTCGAAATAGATGTTTACAAACATCTTCTGGAATGCGATATTTAAAATTGCAACAACTTGTACATGGACATAGCATTTTTCCACGTTCTTGGCACAACGGCTGTATAGAAGCAAAATTCATAAACTGTTCCAAACCGTTAATGAATTCTTGCGTTACCTATTTTGTAATCGAATCAACTCTTTCGTATATCCACTGCCGGGACGAACGAATATTCGGATTTGTTGAAGAAGCCATTTTTAGGAGAATTTTTGTGTAAGAATAGTAGAAGAATGATTTAGAGAGTGGTTTGGGCGAAAAATGGTCGGATGGTTTAAATAGACAAATATTCCAACGGATGTCCGTTGGAAATCCGTTGAAAATATCGTTACCGTTACTCTTTCCAACGGATATCCGTTGGAATAATTCGAACGTTATAACGTTCAACTACTTCCAACGGATTTCCGTTGGAACCCTTGCCGCGTTTCATAACGTTCGGATAATTTCAACGGCTTGCCGTTGGAATTTGTCGAACGTTATTTCCAACGGCATTCCGTTGGAATATGCGTGGAAAATTTCCAACTCAAATATCCGTTGAGATGTCGTTGGAAATTTCTAACGGATTTCTAACGGATAGATCCGTTACACATCCGTTGGAAATCCGTTAGAAACGCGTTGGAATTATTCCAACGGATAAATCCGTTGGAAAAATCCGTTGGAATTTAGCATTTTTTTTTTGTAGTGACACTTCGGCTGAACTGAGCTGGCTCTCTTCTCTTCTTCGCGAACTTGGCTACTCCTTGCCATCGGTCCCGACGATTTTTTGTGACAATATCGGTGCTACATACCTTTGCGCTAATCCTGTCTTTCACTCTCGGATGAAGCATCTCGCGTTGGATTATCATTTTGTTCGGAACCAAGTGAATGTTGGCTCCCTTCGTGTCTGTCATGTCACTTCTAAGGACCAACTTGCAGATATTTTGACCAAACCGCTTCTTCGTACCTCCTTCAGTGATTTGCTTCCGATCCTCCATCTCGATGGGGTGTATTAGAGATATTATCAATATCTTGTATATATTTGATATCTCCTTAAGTTAGGGAAGTTGTTGTACATACTCGTGTATATATATTGATCGAAAGCAATAATACAAGTAAGCCTTTCAAATATCTTATATCGATCGTGTAACAATAACAACAACCAATAAAAAAAATGAGGCTAATTGATATATATTTATAAGAAGTTAAATTATCGAGATCTTAATGTATAATATTTATATAATCGATAAATCTATTATAAACCATATAATCGATATTAATATGGCAATTCGGTTCCTCACAGACACAAATATGACATCGTTCCGTGTATATTTTCTAGGGGTGACAATTGGGTCGGTCGGAGCACGCATTCGTCTTGAAGGTTCGGACTGGACTCAGACCGGTCTGATTTTTTTCGGACCTATGTAGTTAAGTCCGAAGTCCAACCCTATATATTCCGGACTCGGGTTGGATCGGACGAGATCAGACCGGTCTGCATAAATCCCTTTGTAAATCTTATTTTTTTGTTTTTTTTTTAATATCGGGTTTTCAGACCGGTCCGATTCGAGTCCGAAGCTCGATTCGAGTCTGGCCCGAAAGCCCGATTTTTTTTGCTGAGAAACTTAGGTCCGAAGTCCATTAATTTTCGGATTAAGCCGGGCCGGACTTCGGGTCTCGTACCCAAATTGGTAACCCTAGTATTTACCAAATAATCGTTTTTTGGGTGTGCAGTAAGTGGCAAAGAGAAGTGGACATTTGTATCGTCTAAAATTTTTGAATGGTAAATTTTTTATAAAATCAATTTTTTTTTAACCGATCAGAGTATTAAAAAAAAATCTAAAAAACCAATTTTTTTTAAAAAAATCTAAATTTTCTTAATAAAAATCAAAACCGAATCGAATATGATATAATAATCGATTGATATATATTTTTATAGAATCGAACCGAATACCGAAAATTCCACCCCTAGTGGGAAGAAGACCAACCTAATAAGTTTATACTTTGTCAATAAATATCGCATATATAAATACATAATATATGTATATATGTAGAGAGAGAGGGAGAGGGAGAGAGAACTTTTGACTCGTGCAAAAAATCACACATACATCATTACGACTACGATAAGGACCAAAGATTAATATATCCCTTTCAATTTTGCTTCATATATAGTATTGATGTGTTTTTCCGGTGGCCCCATTTATAATTTTCCAAGAAAAAAGAAACAGAATGTTCAACATCTTATGTGCCGAATGAGAAAGCATTGTTATTTACAATTTTAAGGAGGAAATATATTAGTTTTTTATACCATAATTTTTCATCATTATAACTAATCAGATTCGTTGTTATAACTATCCAGTCTTTTATTTGACATGATTATATGTTATTAATGTCTTATTTTGTTGTTGGAATATATATATTCATGGTCTTTGTTAATTATTAGTTTTATCTTTTCTGATAATTCTATTAAAATTTCATTAACCCATTTTTAAATAAATACAAAAATAAATGTATTAGCATTTTTAAAAAAAAATAAATACATAATGATCACAGCCCCCCCCCCCAACTTTAATTTTTTTTAAATGAATTTCGTAATTCATGTATAACTATTTGTGTGTTGGTTCCACGCCTCTTGTCGATAATTCAACGACCGCAAAGTTTTAATTTTTATTTTTATTTTGTGAATTTGCAACATAGCATTAGCAGCCTTTTGGACATGCAATTTTGCACGTGAGAAAGACTTTGAATATTGAATCTTGACAGCAATATAGATATTTCACTTACACGTTCAAATTTATATATCGGTGGCCATTTATAGTAGCTGATCATACTATTTTCCAGAGCACAAGTCTTGAATACAATTACATATAATATACAATAATTCTATTTTTTTTTTTAAATATAGCACAATTCCTATCCGACGTGCTCCTAAATCCCCTATGGAGGTAAAATTTTTCGAACTACTATAGACGATGAAATGCATCTTACAAAGCGGTTGTAGGTCTATGTTATTGGAGGTGGATACGAAAGAAGTTGTAGAAGAGATCAATAACAAGAAATCATTAAGTTGACAGAGATATACTCAAGAAATTGAAGTGTTTTGGAAGAGGTTTCCGAGTATCAGTTTGGCTCATATACAAAGGAATAATAATTCTCCCGCTGATGCGATTGCGAAATTTGCTAATTTCGTTGAATCGTAAATCTCTTTTTGTATTATGTTCAAACTCCTGTCCTGAGTGGCTTTCTCGGATTGTAGCGAAGGATTGTTCTTCAACTTATTAATTTTTGTGAAAAAAAAAATTCCTATCCGACAAATATTAAATTGAGCATTTATGTGCGGAGTTCGATTTTTTTTTTCACTACAAAAATGAGTATTCGTCGTTGAAGTTGTACAATAAATTCAGAACTCCCTCCATCAACATTGCCCTAATCCCAAATTTACGCTCATTTCGATTTTGAGTTAGTTTTTTATTCAAAATTTATATCAATTCCAATTCATTTCTAATGACTAGTTTCCACGTAAATTCAGAACTCCGTAACAAAAAAAAAACTATAGCTCAATAAAACAAAAAAAAAGTGCCATTGATGTGAATAACAAAGCCATCTAAAGTTTAACTAGTATACAACCCAACGTTTGTATCAAAGGATTATATCTCTTACTGTCTTCTCGATCCTTGACGCATCAATACCTATCCGAGAAATAATAGCCTGCATGCATAGACATGCTTAACTATAAGATCATATGTAAAAAAAAATACCTAAATCAAACCATTACATACATACATACATACATACATACATAGGGTATATATACTTACTTTGACAATGATTGTGCAAATGGTCTTGTGTTCCATGTTATGAAGATTGACACTCATAATTTCAGCTCCTTCTTCTTCAAGAGCAGTCATGATTCTGAGAAGTGCAAAGTTCATGGCGTCGGGACCGATGATGAGGTTGAGTTCGACGGTGGATTCCCGAGCACTGACGTGAAGGCTCGGCGAGAAGCGTAGCCGATTCTCCTCCTCTACTCTTCCTCCTAACAATCTCTCCTTCTTCTGCTTCAGCTCTCTCACCCTTTCTTTCAGCTGTTTCATCCGAATAGTTGCTTCGTCTATCAGCTGTGGCACCGGTAACTGCTACCATATATATATGCTTGTGTTAGGAGCAAGGTATACATATATATATATATATGTATCTATATATTTGCATATAAACATCTATATATTTTTTTGCTAATAAGTGAATTACCACATTCAGAAAATGCAACCACATTGCATATGTGATATATAACATGTACCACAAATTAATTGGATCTTTGATGTTAGTTATAACGTGTATATATATACATGTGTGTGTGTGTGCATGCAGGTTACACTTGAACATTGCAGACAAGTTCATATATACATTCATTCATAATAAACGCGTGTGTATATATTTTTTGTTATAAACTTTATTTTCTTTGTCGTGAAGGACTATGTCTCTACTGTATGCAGTATGTACGTATATGAGTTTCTGTGTGGGCGTATACACATAAACACAACATATGTGTACTTGCACATACATATATATATATATATATATTTGCATACCTATATATATATAGATATATACGTAATACATGCATAGGTATAGTGTATATAGAGTTTGGATTTTGTTTTTCATGGACCCTTACGCATGCAGTGTGTGTGTGTGTGTGTGTGTCAGCTCATACATATAAACACAACGTATACATATGTATACTTGCATATACATGCAAATCTGCATATATATATATATATGTGTATATATATACATTGAGAGAGAGAGTACCCTTTTGTTGGAGACAAGAGAAGAGAGATGAGAGAAGAGATGTTTCATGCGCATTCTTCTGTCTTTCTCTCTGAGATTACGCTGTTCCCTCAACAACGATGAAGTTTCTCTCTCTTCCTCCATTTCCATCCTCCTCTTCATCTTACTCTAAATCTATATATGTATATTACCCTTATATATATATATATATGTGTGTGTATGTATATATGTTTGCTCAAAGATGATGTTTTCTCTTTAACCCCCCCCCCCCATATATATATATATATATGTGTATATATATAGTCTCTGTAAGAGCTAGAGGGACTCATTGAATAGTGAACAAGACGAAAGAGACGTTTTCCACGAAAGTCTTCCGTTCTTGGACACGGAAGTCATCAGTTGTGTCTGAAAACTACACAAAACAAAATTATGAATTTTCTAAATCTTTTTAATTATATGAATTTATAATTTGATCCCCCCTTCAAATATATAGACTCGTAAAATTTTGTACTTCAAATATATATTATCGTCGGGGTTTTTGTTTTCTGTTCAATAGTAGTAGGCAAAGTATAATTATCTATATTTGTAGTAGAGATTAATCGCCGAGATTGCAAAATAAAATAGTTTATATATACGTTTAGATATTTTCTTCTAATAACATAAATACAATGATATACTTAAATCTCAAATTAAATGTCGTTTTTAACATAAATCTCGAACAATTACTGACAAAACCAAACACAAATAAAACACCGAAAAGATCTGACGTTTGCCACCAAAAGTGGTCCCCTCGATAAATATAGTTAACGAATGAAATAAGATTTTACATATTATCATCAATCATATATACTTTCTCTAGAAAAATCTTAAGAAAATCATTTATCGTTAAATATTTCGTTTTTAAGTATACGAAATTAAATCCAACCGCTTTGAATAGCACGCAATTGTATCGAGTAGGATTAAGAATATATATAGGTTATATAAAATTTAAAATTAAATTGATAAAATTGAAAGTTAATACGAAAATAATGAATTTTAAAAAATAGTTTTTAAAAGTAAGTAATTTTTAATAAAATTTGAACTGAATCAAATTCTAAAATGTTGATACACATAGGGTTCTAATTTGAGGAAACAATTTAGAAAAAAAAAATAAAGAAAAAGCCTAAAGATTAGGAAAAAAAAGTTTGACTCGGAGGCTCGGAGAATAGATGGTCAACCGTTAATTTTCGGGAATTCTACAACAATTATAAAAAATAATAATAATATATCGTTTTCTTGGAATTATAACGGCAAACATGCCACGTGGATTTAAACTTGGGCGGTCCGACAGCAAATAAATATAGTCAATTATATAATAAACACGTGTATATCTATATGTAAATGCAAATTAGTCCGACAAATCCTATTTGGCACGCCATTTACATAATCGCAATAATTGGCCGATTTTCAAGTATATTATCATTTGAATTCAATGGACATAATTTGAAATAAATGTTTGAAAAGTTTATTCTGAACCTATAAATAAATATAATTATTTAACACGGTTTCACTTGAACTGCTTCGTTCGTTATAGGCGACATGATAGTGGTTTTGTTCTCTTTATTTTCGACACGGATAATCCTCTAAAAAAATATCACGAATTCCTAAAACAATTCGTATAAAATAAAGAATTTTATAAATTCTTTAAAAAATTATAAATTTCATAAATTTTGTCATATTCCTATAAAATATATAAAAAACAATAATTTTATATAGAAAGTATAAAATTTATAAAGTTTAATGAACACGTGGGAATATAATAAAATTCAAAAATTTTATAATTTTATATAAAAGTTATAAAACTGATGATTTTATATAGAATTTTTTTTATGAAAGTTTGTGATTTTATAGACGATTCTCATACAAAATATTGATTTTTATTTTTTTATATTCATGTTCTTATGTGAGTGCAAAGCTTAAAAAAAATAAGAGATATGGATCAAAGAAATGAAAATATATATAAAGGGCGTGCAAACAGAAGACGATTACTCAAACAGAAGAGAAAGAGATGGATATGAAACATGAATTGGGGATATATATATATAGAAAACATGGGTGAACGATATCTATAAAAATATGAATTGTATTTGAGTGGAGCCTTCAAATAATATGCGAACTGCACAATCTAAATTGTATGAGATTAGAAGTGTCAATCGGACTGGTCCGACCCGAGCTCGCACTCGGCCTGTGGGTTTTGGACTCGGGTTGGCGCGGTCCGAGTTTGCACTCGGTCCAAGGCTTTTGGGCTCGGCTCGGCCCGATTTTTTCGGACCTAAATCACCGAACCCGAAGCCTGAGCATATAGAGTTCGGTTTTGAGTTCGGTCGACATACTAATTTTGTTCTTCGAAATATACTTATTTTTATTTTTATTTTTATTAAATTTTTTTTGAGAAATTTGTTTTTGGTTTTTAGACTAGTTCGAAGTCCGATCTGAGATCTGAAAGTCCAAAAATTTTCGGGTCCAAATATTTTGATCTGAAGTCCGCTATTTTTAGGGTCAAGGTCGGGTCGGATTTCAGGCCAAAATTGACACCCTTACGTTATACGTAATATATATACCGATAGAAATTTTTGTAGTACAAGTTGTTATTTAGGAGGAGTGAAGTGGAAGATCTGAGTACTATTCTAATAAAAATGAGTTAGTATTTGATTGTTAGTGTTATCACAGAAAGAATCGGTTGGATGACCTAATATATTTATATATATATATTGTATGTATATTATCAATATCACATTCAAAACTAGGAAAAAAGAGTTTGTCCCTAATCAAAGATTTCCATCTTTATATAAAAAAAGAAGAAGAACAAAAGAAATTATATAATTATTTTTTAGCCCTAACTTAAAGTCCACGCAACTTAGCAAACAAACATCAATTTAAAATTGAAATAACCATTATCATAACGTTCACAAGATGTTGTAACAAATCACACACAATATGTTTCACCTTGGTTGACTTTGCAACAATGCCAAAAAAAAATATGTTTTTTTTTGGTTACGTTAAAGAATGTCCAAACGAAAATCCAACGTATACGTAACCAGAATTTGATTTATATTTAGGATACGTAAAATTACGATATGTACTTTTATATTTACAAAACATATAACTATCCCTTAGATAACGTATCCTTTAATTAACGAATATACCCAATATTAACCTCAATTTAATTAGTTTTGAAATGAACTCTTAAATAGTCATTTATTTAAAATTTTAAATATTTATATTACAAAAGCCTGCAACAGAAGACCTGTCATGTTATCAAACCTAGAAGCCAAGCCAACAGCAGACTTGGAGTTCACTTGAATTCTTCGATCCTTGAAGAGTTCTCTCGAAAAAAAATCAATAAATTTCGTGTCTGTATATAATGAAGAGATTCTCATTTTGCTGCATCTCAGGCAAAGTTTCCAAGAAGAGAAACCAGAACTCAGAAAAGGCACTGAATGAAGTTTGAATCTTTGTCTGTTTTCTTCGATTCCCTGTCCAAATCATTTGCTAGTTTCATCTGGGTTTCGTTTGTTTTTGTTGTGTTTGGTAAGAAATCGAGAGAGACCATGGAGGCTTCAAGGAGAGATGACGCCATTGACAATGCAGAGGTAATGGTTCTTTTTTTTTTCCGTCGCTTCGAGATGTGTTGCAGAAACTGAAAACTTGGATTGATCTTTGAACCCGAAAGGCGAAAGTGTGAGATTCACTGGGAGTTGTTCTTTTCTTCTTGGCCAAGTCTTTTTGTACATTTTGGTTCATTTCCAAGCTTCTGCTTCTGTATGAATCCAATTCTTGATTTCTTTCCTTCTCGTTTAAGCTTGATCCAGAGTCAAATGTCCCGAAAGATCTGTAACTTGATCTACTTTGGTTTGCTCTTCTCTCGACAGGTCGGAAAAGAGAAGAATCCCGGCAATATAATACTGAATCACGACTTCTCCTCCGGTTTACAGTCTTGGAACGCAAACTTTTGCAAAGCATTCGTCGCCTTTCCGGAAAGAGATGTCTCTCCCAATGTTTCAGACACGTCGAACTGCAGATACGTCGTTGTAACGGATCGGAAAGAGACTTGGCAAGGCTTGGAACAAGACATCACAACACGGGTGAAACCTGGTCATGTCTATAAACTCTCTGCTTGCGTCAGTGTCTCTGGACCAGCCGAGGTTTTGGCCACGTTGAAGCTTGAACACTTGGAATCAGAAACAAAGTATCAGTTCATCGCAAAGTAAGAGGCTTTTATCTTCTGATCTTGTTCCTGGATTTGCAGAAGAAACAATATGATGAGAATGGCTTTTTTTTTTTGTGCACTTGGAGAGCTTGTGCCTTTAAGGAGAAGTGGGTGAAGCTCCAAGGCATGTTCTTGATCCCAACCTTACCCGACACAGTTGTTTTCTATCTGGAAGGCCCATCCCCCGGGATCGATCTCCTCATAAAATCTGTCTCCATCCACGAAGAGGGCAAACCCGAGGTAATAAATAGCCTTTCCAAGCTTTTCAGAATGCAGAGAATGGACACGGGTTTTGTCTAAACGTTTGATCTTTTGAAGGGTGAGCTGGAAGAACGTGCAACGAGAGGAGATGAAAACGTGATCTTGAACCCGGATTTCGTTGATGGATTGAACAGTTGGTCCGGGAGAGGATGCAAGCTTGTGTTGCATGAATCTATGGCGGATGGTAAGATATTACCTGAGACGGGTAAGGCTTTCGCTTCTGCTACAGAACGAACACAGTCTTGGAATGGTATTCAGCAGG
>NW_010965869.1:681675-710925 GCF_000463585.1 Tarenaya hassleriana | reverse complement strand
AGGAAATCACCGGAAGAGTTGAGAGAAAACGTGTCTACGAGGCTACTGCAGTTGTTCGGATATACGGAAACAATGTGACAGATGCTAATATTCAGGCAACACTATGGATTCAGAACCTGAATCAGCGTGAACAATACATTGGCATTGCAAAGTCGGTTCCTTTTTCGTGTTGTATCATGAATTCCTCTATAAGATTCTTGAACTTTTTTCTGCAGATCAATCTACTTTCTGGATCTGTTTTTTCGAGCTTTTTTCGCGTTACCATGGCTGAGCCCGAGCTTTTTTTCGTCCTTAGCGTGCAGGCCACTGACAAGGAGTGGACACAATTGCAGGGGAAGTTCCTCATCAATGGCTTTCCATCCCGTGCAATCATATTCATCGAAGGTTCGCCTCCAGGAACCGACATTCTTGTCAATAGCTTTGTCGTAAAACATGCGGAGAAGTCCCCTCCATCGCCGCCTCCACATATCGAGGTTAGTTCCAGTGACTCAGATTCACGTTTTCATCGTCTTTTCAGACGTTTTCGTATAATTCTTCCGTGTCTTTGGTCCTGTAGAATCCGGCTTATGGAGTAAACATACTTACGAATAGTTCATTAAGCGATGGAACGACCAGCGGATGGTTCCCGCTTGGGAATTGCACGATGAACGTCGGGAAAGGCTCGCCTCGTATACTTCCTCCAATGGCGAGAGATTCACTCGGAACACACGAGCCTCTGAGTGGCCGATACATTCTCGTTACCAACCGGACTCAGACATGGATGGGACCTGCCCAGATGATCACTGATAAACTGAAACTCTTCCTCACATACCAAGTTTCGGCTTGGGTTAAGCTCGGTTCTGGTGTTGCCGGTCCTGAAAATGTAAATGTTGCCCTCGGGATCGATGACCAGTGGGTTAACGGAGGATTAATTGAGATAAACGATGATAAATGGCATGAAATCGGCGGTTCTTTTAGAATCGAGAAGTAACCCTCTAAGGCCATGGTCTATGTTCAAGGTCCTTCATCAGGTATCGATCTAATGGTCGCAGGATTGCAGATTTTCCCCGTGGATCGACAAGAAAGAATCAGATACCTTCGACGACAAGCTGATAAGGTACATGACGAGACAACCTTGAACTCGAGGGTACCTCTGTTTTGTTTCAGCAAGCAAGCCTAATGAGGTTTTCTATGCAAATTGCAGATCCGAAAATGCGATGTTATCCTCAAATTCTCGGGAGTCGATACAAGCAAGTTGTCTGGAATTGCAGTAAAAGTCAGACAGACGAAGAACAGCTTCCCGTTGGGAACTTGCATTAGCAGATCAAACATAGACAACGAAGATTTCGTGGCTTTCTTCGTCGAGAACTTCAACTGGGCGGTTTTCGCAAACGAGCTGAAGTGGTATTGGACCGAAGCAGAGAAAGGGAAGTTCAACTACCAAGACGCCGACGAAATGCTCGACTTATGCATCAGAAACAACATCCAAACAAGAGGACACTGCATATTCTGGGAAAAGGAAACAGCAGTTCAGGAATGGATCAAACAATTGAACACATCTGACTTGAAAACCGCCGTCCAAAACCGCCTCACAGATCTTCTGAACCGATACAAGGGAAAGTTCAAGCACTACGACGTGAACAACGAGATGCTACACGGATCTTTCTTTCAAGACAAGCTGGAACAAGACATCAGAGTGAACATGTTCAAGACTGCAAACCAGTTAGACCCGTCAGCTGTACTGTTCGTGAACGATTACCACGTGGAAGACGGGTGCGACCCGAGATCGAGTCCCGAGAAATACGCCGATCTGATTCTCGACCTGCAGGAAAAGGGTTCTCCCGTGGGAGGTATCGGAGTTCAGGGCCACATTGACCGCCCTGTAGGAACGATTGTATGCTCTAACCTGGACGAGCTGGGGACATTAGGGATACCAATCTGGTTCACAGAGCTCGATGTCTCTTCCATCAACGAGCACGTGAGAGGAGAAGATCTGGAGGTAATGCTGTGGGAAGCTTATGCTCATCCCGCGGTGGAAGGGGTAATGCTATGGGGAATATGGGAGCTTTTCATGTTCAGAGAGAACTCACATCTCGTTAATGGCGAAGGGGACGTTAACGAAGCGGGGAAACGGCTTCTGGGTGTGAAGAGAGAGTGGCTTTCTCGTGCCAGTGGAAGCGTGGATGGGAATGGTGAGTTTGTGTTCAGAGGATACGAAGGGAGTTACACTGTCGAAGTGGCGGGCTCTTCGTCTGAGAAGAAGCTTCTGAGAACTTTCACAGTTGAGAGAGGTGATACGGCTCAAGTCATTTCCGTTGATCTTCAAGGTGGTGTCTGAATGTTATGATTCTGTCTTCTTGTGTGAATGAAATGGTTTTCTACATTGTTGAATTTGGGTTGAGAGATTGTGACGTTGTTCTTATTGTAAATGAAAGTTTATTCAACAGCATTAAAGATATCAGATTTGATCATAAAAAGGACAAGAATCAGAAGATGTCTGAAAAAAAAAAAGGATTTGGGATGCGCAAGGGTGAAATGATCGGAACCGATGGGATCTACATCCAAAGGTTGGATCTTCAGCGACAAGTTCTGTATCACGTAGAAACGACGTCGTACGAATGACACTCTCTTTCGTCAAAATTTATCGAGTATTACCAAAATTACCAATTAAATAACTGCTCATAATCTGTGACAAAAAATATCGAGTAAATAAATACCGGACCAAACCGGTCAGAATCACAGTAACCGAATCGAACCAAAATCGTCGCGGCCTACGAAAACAAACTTCACATGCATGGCCTTTGAAGTTTGAAGATTCTTTCCTTCTCCCTTGCCACACTCCAACGTATGATTTTATTATGCTTTGTCGCGATTTGGGTATTTAGGTTTTAGGGTCGCGAATCCAGGATTTTGATTTTGGAGAGACAGACCCCATGGATATCCGGAGGAGAAGGGTCCAATTTCTGCTTTTTGTCATCGGAATCATCGCTCTCAGTATCACAGGTACTTGAATCTTCCCCGAAACTTTCGGTCTTTTCTGTAGAAATTTGCGGAATGATAATTTTATTGATAACCAAAACAACATATAAATATATGAGAGTCTTACATCGAATAAGTAAAGTAGACATAATGATAAATATTTCTAAATATATATTTTCCGGATTCGATAAGATCTCCAATATATGATATATCTCGTAATATTCTTCAAAATCCGGTATATCTCAACATCCCTCTTCAAGTTGGAGCGTAGAAGATCACGAAACGTCCAACTTGCTAAAAAGACGATCAAACGCATGTCGCTTGAACCACATCACCTTGGAATTTGTGTCAATTGAAGATATAACTGGAAAAAATCAAACAAACGATTGCGCTGCAACTTTGACAATACGCACAAAAGAATCGTTCGATGATAACAAAAAAAGGATGACAATCGCGATGCGAAAAAAGATGTCTCGGGAATAACTCTGATTCATCCGAGATTGAAAGACAACTACACGAAAGTGCAAGAGTAAGATGATTTGCGGTTATGCCAATAATCTTTTGAAGCATATGGGATTATGAGAAAAAAATAAAAAGAAAAAAAAATGACTCTCTTATTCTTAAAAAAAACTCAAAATGATGTTACCACTGGATCGATATATCATCGTCATCTCCCTCTTCACTCTCATTGTCAATCACCATTTTTTATGAAAAGATCAATAAACTAGAAAAGAACCAGACTCTGATACCATGTAGAAATTTGCGGAATGATAATTTTATTGATAACCAAAACAACATATAAATATATGAGAGTCTTACATCGAATAAGTAAAGTAGACATAATGATAAATATTTCTAAATATATATTTTCTGGATTCGATAAGATCTCTAATATATGATATATCTCGTAATATTCTTCAGAATCCGGTATATCTCAACATTTTCTTCGTACTTCCTGTCTGTCCGGTGATAATTACTCGATCTTGGCGTGGATCAATCATGGGTTTGTCGAAATGTGTCGTCTTTAGCCAAACTCGTTTCTGGGTAATGTTAATTTGTGTCTGGATCTTGGTTTAAGAGCTTTGTCTGTGTATAATCATTTTTTATCGTTAATGATGAATTGTTTACTTGTTTCGACTGAATTAATATGCTTTTCCCGATCTGGGTAGGAAAAGGTGAAGTAACTTTCTTTGTTTGATGATCAAATCAACTTGGAGCTTGTTTGCTGATTTGAGTATGTCTATGTCCATTTGTTCCCAGAATTGGTGCTCTTTTCCCTCTTTGGATTCGTTTTATTCAGTGCTTTGATTTCATCTGTATTGCTGGTTCTTACAGCTCCGTAGTTTGACTTGTGCCTGCAACTGTAATTGCTTGCTTAATTTGGATAGTAACATGGGATCAAGTGATGTTTTAGATTTGGCAGATTCCACCAGTTCATCTCTTCAGCCTTAGAAATTTTCAAACATATAGCTGTAGTTACTGTAGAGATTCGGGAGATTTGGATACCTTGTGGGCAGTCACGTGGGAAATTGGATCGGTGGTCGGGTTGGACTCTGATGGTTTATGATGTTGTGAATGGCTTACACTTCTTGCTCAAGGCTTTTCAAGCTGGAGAAACCGCGAAATCCACCCCTTACGATAGATCATAAGTTTCTGAAGAAACGGATTACGACAACTCAGAAGCTTCCGCAGAATCCACCCCTTACGATAGATCAGAAGTTTCTGAAGAAACGGATTACGACAACTCAGAAGCTTCTGCAGAATCCACCCCTTCCTATGAAACTCCGAGTTACGAGCTTTAGAAGCTTCCAGAACATTTTGTAATCCGGGAAAACCCTCGACTATCCTCGAGTTCTTCATCGAAACCTGTAAAAGATCTGGCAGATTTATGACAACTCAGAAGCTTCTCAAGGCCAATCTCTGAACTCAGCTCAAAAGTTATTTAGGTTTAAAACGATGTTCCCAGAGAGGTGAGGGGTCATTGTTCTTGGTTTGTGATTGTTAGGTTGTGGAGTCAGCTGTATAGATTCATAGGATGAGCTTGTGACAGGACTCCTGTTTAAACTTGGATTGGATGCTCACAAAATACCTAAATCTTGTATTTGGTTTTGGTACTTTTTTTTCCTTTGACATGAGAAAAGAATTTCTTATTCCATATGGATGGGAATCTGGGCCAAAAATCGACAAGGCTAAACCGGTATGTACCAAACCGAATATCGGTTTATATCTAATCTTAACCATACAAGTTGCTTGAGCTATATTAAGATGGGCCCGTACTCTGTGCTGGGCTTCTAATTATTTAAGTGAACCACTGCGTTTGTTCGGCTAAAAAAATAGTTACAAAACAGAGAATATTTTGTTCGATTTAGAGACTACGCGAAGAATTTATATTAGGGGAAAGATATTTCGAACCGAATAATATATTATATGAATTTGATAATAATTTTTTATATATAATATTTTAAAAATAAAATTCAATAGAATGTGTGCGAACACAGACCGATAATAAAATAATTGAAAAAAATGAAATGAAATCGTTTTTTTTTTAACAAATAAATTGTTTTAATAAAAAATTGATATTAATCGAATTGAATAAAATCTAAATAAATTGAACGGTTATATTATTTAGAGAAGAAATAAAATAAAATATAGAAATTAAGGAGAATAAATAATCCAAACTCGAAATCTGTGCCCTCAACTTATGAGTTTGTAAATATGCTTAGAGAAAATTGGTACAAATAGAAGATAAAACATAAGTTTGTAAATATGCTTAGAGAAAATTGGTACAAATAGAAGATAAATTAGAGATGTCAAAATGGGTCGGGTTATGCGGGTTAACCCGACCCAACCCGATTATTCACCTAAATGGTTTAACCCATTTGAATAATTTTTTTAAATGGGTTAAGTGGGTTTTAACCCATTCAACCCATAGGTTAAATGGGTTAAACCATTTAACCCATTAAAACCCACTATATTATCAACATTAACATTTATATTAACCCATTCAACCCACTATATTATTATATAATAACTAAAATTCTTATATATAGATATATAAATAGTAATATACGCTGTATATATATTTAAATATATATTATATATGTACGTATATATAAACATATATATGTATGCGAATTAAAAAATATAATATCGGATTGAAAAGTTTGCTATCGTTTTTGAATCGAACCGAAATATTTGGTATCGTTTTTGAACCGAACCGAAAAAATTGGCACCGTTTTCAAAACAAAACGAAAAAAATTGATATCGTTTTCGAATCGAACCGAAAAACTCGTTACCGTTTTTGAATCGAACCATACCAAAAAGTTTAGAAACCTGATATCCAAAAAATCGGTATCGTTTCCGAACAACCAAAAAAATCGATAACGTTTCTGAATTGAACCAAAAAATTTGTTACCATTTTCCAATCGAATAGTAACGAAAATTTCAAAAACCCGATATTCGAAAAATCGATACCATTTTTGAACCGAATTGAAAAAATCGATATCGCTTTCGAATCGAACCGAATCGAAAAAATCGATATCATTTTTTAATCGAACCGAATCGAAAAAATCGATATCGTTTTCGAATCGAACCGAATCGAAAAAATCGATTTCGTTTTCGAATCGAAAAAATCGATTTTGTTTCTGAATCGAACAAAAAAATTTGTTACCATTTTTGAATCGAATAGTACCGAAAATTTCAAAACCCCGATATTCGAAAAATCAGCACCATTTTCGAACCGAATCGAAAAAATCGATATCGTTTTTGAATCGAACCGAATCGAAAAAATCGATATCGTTTTCGAATCGAACATAATCAAAAAATCGATTTCGTTTCTGAATCAAACCGAAATAATCGATATCGTTTCCGAATTGAAACGAAAAACTCATTGTCGTTTTTGAACCGAACGGTACCAAAAAAATTGATAATCCGATATCCGAAAAATCGGTATAATTTTCAAATAGAATCCGATATATATGTGTACGAACTAAAAAAAATATCTCAAAGATTATTATGTTTAAATGATAATAAGTTTATTGTGAGAAAATTAAATAGGTTAATTAGGTGGTTATGGGTTTTATGGATTAACCCAACCCATATAACAATTATTATTGGGTTGACCCAACCCAAACCTATAATTTTTAAAACCCAAATGGGTTGGGCCCAAATGGGTTGGACAACCCATATTGACATCACTAAGATAAAATATAGAAAATTACTTTAGATGGACGATTAGCTTAAAATGGTGGGATCTAATTTAATTTTATTACGAGGTGGATATGAAAAATCCATTTTCTTTAATTGAGTCATTACACTGGTCAATGAAGAATAAATGGATATAAATTCAAACGAAAACGAAAATCAGGCATTCGATTTAGGTAATGAAGGTTGCAATGTTTGACACGTGTATTACACGTCATCATTAATCGAAATCTGACAATTGAACCGGTTTAACCTAAACTAAAACTTTAAACTTAAACCGAAGATTGAACCAGATAAAACCCAAATCCCTAAATTCCCTGAATTCTATTCCAAACGTCAGTCAGCCAGAAAAATTTTCGTGCCATAATACAGTTTGCTCCCGGCGACTCTGACCTCGCTTCTCCGGCGTCTCCCCGGTTGTGTCGTCTCCACCTCCGTCGTATCATCCTCCGACGAGTTCGTGCTCCCGGAGAGTCCGTGTCTGTCGTCTCCCGTCGACCCACGACTGCTCCCGGTGACTCTGATTTCCTAAAACGTAACCCTAACCCTAATTATCTAACTCTCAGTCTCTCACTCGCCACTCGGTCTCTCTCCCACTCGCGATTTGTTGCGCCTCCGCCCTCCATCACTCTCGACTCTGGTCGCCTGAAACGCTGAGCTCCTCTTGTGAGCTTTCCGGTTGTCGTCGCCTGAGCTTCAGCCTCCATCATCGCCGTGCTCTCTGTTCGTCCGCCTCTTCTCTCTCTCGGTAAGGGCTTCTCCCTCGTCTCTTCCTTGCTCCGCCTCTGTCTTCGCCGTCTGTCTCTATTCAGCCTCCGTTTCTCCGTCGTCGCCTGATTTAAGTGTTCTCCTTGTTACAGGTTGTCTTCGCCTGAGCTTCTCCCTCGTCGCCTTGCGCTTCTCCCTCGTCGCCTTGCGCTTCTGTCTTCTCCCTCGCCGTCTGTCTTCGCCGCTTCTGTTCGACCATTTTCTTTCTCTCCCTCGGTAAGAACTTCTCCCTCGTCGCCTTGATCTCGGGTTCCCGATTTGGTCGGGTTCGCCGCCTCTGTTCGACCAATTTTTTTTCTGTAGTTGTCTTCCTTGTTCATGTATTGTCTGTGTTCATTGTTGTTTCTTTCTCTTTTGGTCTGGACAGTGGACGTTTGGGAAGTAGACTTAGGCATTGTTAATAAACCATTCCATGATATCAATGTGTTCTGAAAATGTCGATACAGGGGATTTGATAGGGTTTTTTACCCAAATAAACCAGTTGGGTCGCATCTATTTCACCTGTACACCACCGAAAACATAACACATTTTTTTCCCGTGAAAAGACGAAATTACCCTTAATGAATTACGATATTTATTTGTTCGAAAACAACTTCGTTATTACGACTTCGTAATTAAGTCTAGATATAGTTACAATTGATTCTAAAAAAGGTGGCAAAAAAATCATCTATCTTATTTTAGTTGTATATCAGTTATATGTTAGTCGTAATAAGGTCGCAAAAAATAAAACGAAAAGGGTATTTCGGACTTTTCCAACCGAAAAGTGGGTTAAAATTGAAATTTTTTTTTCCAGTGGTGTACACTGAAATAGATGTGACCCAAGTGGGTTATTTGGGTGATTTTCCCGATTTGATAATATACACTAGAAATCAGACATTGAAGGTGAGCACGGGTTCGGGTCCTGCGGATACCCGATCTCGTGCCTCGGGTACCCGGATCTTGGGTATCCGGGTCTTATGAGATAGAGACCGAGATAAGATGTTCAAAAACCCGACGAGACTGAGAGTGAGACTGAGATAGAGATGCCTTAAAACATCCGGGTATCCGCCCATGCCCAGTCCTAACTCCGACCCTCGATTCTCCAGCGTCTCTCTGTCGGTCCTCGATTTCTTCGGATCCTGTAAGCGGAAATTGATTTAGGGTTGGATGGAATTTGTGTTTCTAATCGTGGGAAAACGAGATTGAATTTGTTCTCCCCTTTGCACTCGCAGTATGGTCATTGGTCACAAGTTCAAAACTTTTTTTTTTTGGTTCCCAATGGCAGTAGAGTTAAAATCATATATGGATACTTAACACACATTTTTAACACCATGGGTTTCATTTTGAGATTTAGGAATTTTTTAGGTTTTTTCTTCTTCTTTTTTCGTTCGATTTAATTTAAAAACCGAATTTGGGTTAGGTCGATTTAAATTCAAAACCGAATATGATGGTATGTTAATTTTTACTTAAAAAGTTTTTTCAGAAGCAGTTTTTTTTTGGAATTTTCTATTTTATCAATTGGTATATTATATTATATTTTTGCCTCGGTACAAAACACCAGTGCTGAAAAACGAAGCTCTTTGCCCAAATCGAAAACCCTAACTGTTGGGTTCCTTCTGAATCTGTAAACCCCTAAAACTTCGTTGAATCTCCATAGCAACAAAAATCAGTGTCTCTGCCTGAGTTCGACGCCGGATTGTTATTACTCATTTCGGTTTCCATTCGGATTCGATTCTCGATCGTTCGCATAATTTGAAAGACCTCTTTCATCTCTTGCAGATTCTGTTGTCGAAGATATTGACGAAAGAGATGAGCCTTGTGAGTCCTGATTCTCCTCTTCACTCGTCGAACAGTGACGATTTCGCCGCCATTATCGAAGCGGAGCTTCAGTCTGGTTCTGATTCTTCTGGATCGTCGCCCAATGAAGAAACCGGGGACGAGGGTTATGAATCCGAAGATTCGGAGCTTGATAGATCCAAAAGGCGCAGGGTTGAACACTCTGGGACTGTTGAAGAGATTCAGAGTTCGGCTTCAGTGGAAGAAAAAGCAGTAACGAGCTCGAGCGTAAACGAGTGCGAGCATCCGGGCTCGTTCGGAGGTATATGTTTTGTCTGTGGGCAAAAGTTGGAGGAATCTGGTGTTGCCTTTGGGTACATACACAAGGGTATAAGGCTTGATCCTGAAGAAGTTGCTAGGTTACGTGATTCGGACATGAGATTTTTGGTACGTCGTCGGAAGCTGTGTTTGGTTCTCGACCTAGACCACACGTTGCTCAATTCTACCACCCTTATGCATATGACACCTGAGGAAGATTACTTGAGGAGCCGAGCACATTCTCTCCAAGATGTGTCGGGAGGAAGCCTATTCTTGTTGGAGTTTATGCACATGATGACGAAATTGAGACCCTTTGTCCGGTCATTTCTGAGTGAAGCGAGTGAGATGTTTGAGTTGTATATATACACGATGGGCGATAGGCCTTATGCCCGGCAAATGGCGAAGCTCCTCGACCCGAAAGGAGAGTACTTTGGTGATCGGATCATTTCCCGGGATGATGGTACGGTGAAACATCAGAAGAGTCTCGACATTGTGCTGGGGCAAGAAAACGTGGTTTTGATTCTTGACGACTCAGAGAATGCTTGGCCGAAGCATAAAGACAATCTGATCTTGATGGAGAGGTATCACTTCTTTGCATCGAGCTGCCAACAGTTTGGCCACAACTTCAAGTCTCTTTCACAGTTGAAGAGTGATGAAAGTGAAACTGATGGAGCACTTGCAACTGTCCTTAAAGTCCTGAAACGAGTCCACGGTCTATTCTTCGAGGGCATTAACGATGACAATCTTTCTGATAGAGACGTGAGGTTGGCCCTTAAGGAAGTGCGGAAAGAGATCCTGAAAGGATGCAAAATTGTCTTCAGCCGGGTAATCCCGACCCACTGCAAACCCGCGAGCCACCATCTGTGGAAGATGGCCGAGCAACTCGGGGCCACTTGCTCAGGGGACGTGGATCCATCGGTAACACACGTCGTGGCTACGGATGTTGGAACAGAGAAGTCTAGGTGGGCGATGAAAGAGAAGAAGTTTCTGGTTCATCCGGGGTGGATCGAGGCAGCCAATTTCTTGTGGCAGAAACAAGATGAGGATAACTTCCCCATCGAGCAGCCGAAGAAGCAGTAATCTATTCGGATAAAACGCCATTCTAACGATCGGCATGTGCATAATTAGCTGATGATGATTTTGATTTTGATTTGAGATTAATCCCCCGTTTTGTCTCGCAGAATACAATGTAGTTTCTCTGTTCATTATAGTTGTCGTTCAAGTGTTTCACTTTGGTTTGTTTCTTTTAAAGTTTTGTTCAAGACAGTTCATTCTTCTCACAGATATATGTAAACACAGACCAGTTATTATCATCTGTATCGAGAAATGTTGAAATTACAAACTTAAAAAAGTGTATGTTTCCATGGGAGCTGATTACAATTGCAGAGTCACATGCAAGTAGCTCCGAGAGGCTTCATGAAGTTTTGTTCCCTTGTATCCAAACTTTGAGCAAGTATCTCATAAAGGCTGTGTATAAAAAATGAAAACATAGAAAAACTGAATAATAGGTCACATATTCTTTCGATTTTTTTTCCAAAATAAACAAGGATTTGTGAAAAGATAGCAGGAAAAGAAATCAAGTTGAAAACTCACCTTGTCTCCGACTTCATTGGAACCAAGCTCAATTTCCGAGTCCAGGTTCTTTTATTCCCCCTTTCTTCTATCCGCCTGCTGCAACTGGAATATTTCTTCATTTAACTCAGAAATTTCAACCTGCACATCTGGGAAAAGGGGTAAATTATCTAAAGATGCATTCACTTTCTACTGTATATCTTCTCATCCCTACCGAGCATATCATATCCAAGATAAAAGAACATGTCTGTCTTCTCTAGCAATTAATTGATGTTTACCCGAACTAAGTCACGCATAAGAATTGGGCTCTACAAGTATCATCCCATTTACTTCTGGAAAATCGAAACAGCACCCTCAAACCTTGCTTCCCTTAGGCTCTGAGATGGGTATAACCTCGCGAGAATCTTCTTAGTCACATTGAATAGTAGTACTCAACAATTTGCTATGACACTGGAGCCATCTCCGAGACAATAGATGAAAGACAACAATATCTAAGACTCTTTTACATTCCTTGAAGCTAATAAACTACTAAAGCTATTCAAGAATCTACCCTCATACTAAACGACCAGAGACAAAAGTACTACGAGTTCATCACACGGGTTTGACGAACACCACAAAAAGCACAAGACAAAACATACCTCGTGTTCTCGGACAAGAGTTTGACGATCCCAGACCAGCATGGACACAGACACGAACACGATGAAAAGCAAAGCCAAACGCCTCGGCCTTCGGAGATAATACGCGGGACTGAAATACCTCCACCAGGCATAACCACTATCCCATCTATTCCTCGCCATTTCAACAATAACCTTTTCTCCGAAACCCCTAAAATTCGGAAACGATCCGATCTACGGAAGGTGAGAATTCAAGACGAAGAGAAACGGATGAGCTGATCCGTATCTATTAGTGTTATTAGAATATAACTATAGTTAAATGTTAGCTTGGTTAAATTAGTTTGGTTAGGTTAGGGTTTATTAAGTGTTTCTTTTCTTCCTCTTGTATTTAAGCAATTGCCCTTTGAGGCTTTGATCAATGGAAACCTACAACAAACATTTTCAGAAACTTTTCTCTTTATTTTATAATATCAAAAGTATCCTCCTTTGTCCTGTTCTCTTGGGTTATGGGTTGTGGTCATTCACAGGTGAGTTTTTTTCTCTTACCCATGTTTTTATAAGCTACCCATTTCACAAATCTTGAATCTTTGCGTCGATTTCTGGGAATTTCGCTCACCGTCTAGTGAGGGTGATTGCCCTAGAATCTGCAGTTCCGTAAAGTAGGAAAATTTTGTCGATTTGGTGGTATCGAAATCCAATCCAGGTTTCCTCTTGTGATCAAGACAGGGAACGAAGCTTGGTCCACGTGCTTCAATGGCGGATCGTGTCGCCACTGGCATCATAACGAACCATGACTTTTCAGCTGGGTTGGAGCCTTGGTACCCGAATGCGTGTGATGCGCTTGTTGTTTCCTCTGACGAGCCCTTTAGTTCTTACGCAACCTCCTCGGAATCTTCAAACAGTGGCTACGCCGTCGTTACAAATCGCAGAGAATCTTGGCATTGTCTTGAACAAGATATTACAGATCGAGTTTCTCCAGGTTGTACATACATTGTCTCAGCCTGGGTTGGAGTGTCTGGTCCTGTTCACGAACCAGCCCAGGTTCAGGCAACTTTGAAGATTGAAATCCAAGGCTCAGCTACACAGTTTTTGTTAATCGGAAAGTATGCTTGTGATATCTTATAACTTGCGTTTTTAGAATCTGTCTGAATTGAAACTGATGGAATCTGGAACATGTCTGCAGAACATATGCTTCAAGGGACAAGTGGGAAACGTTAGAGGGGACATTCTCGTTGTCAAGTAAGCCTGACCGTACTGTTTTCTATCTCGAAGGGCCTTCGCCCGGAACAGATCTTCTTATACGTTCCGTGACAATTAAGTGCTCCTCCCGTTGTGATTATGACGAGGTAATACTTCCAGTGATTATCTTTAGAATGATTTTTTTTCTTGAAACTCTTCCTTATTGATCTGGTTTTTGCTTGCTTTTGGATTTTTTTTCTTGTAAATGATGTCCTCTCCATCTATTGCTTACATAGTTTTAATATTTTGCTTCTTACCCTTTCATACCACAGGAAATGAAACAAGATGCAGCATGTAACGATGTCTTTTCTCCGGCTTCTAATATCATTAAGAACCATGATTTTTCTGACGGGTTGCATGCTTGGTCTCCCAACTGCTGCCATGCATTTGTTGCCAGAAGTCCAGCCCGTTGCAGTGAATTAAGGTCAGCATCAGGAGAAGTTCGTAATTATGCTGTTGTTAAAAATCGGAAGGAAAACTGGCAAGGGTTGGAGCAAGATATCACGGGCCGAGTTTCCCCTGGTGATTTGTATAAGGTTTCTGCCATTGTTAGAGTATCTGGCCCTGTTCGCAAACCAGCCCAGGTTCAGGCGACTTTGAAGCTAGAACACCAAGGCTCAGCTACACAGTATTTGTTCATCGGAAAGTAATGGATACACATTGTATGATTCCTTTTATGTTTTATGATCAGAAGATTGGAAAATGCTGATTTCAGTGACGTTTATGTGCAGAACTTATGCTTGTAAAGATAGGTGGGGAAGTCTAGAGGGCACTTTCTCATTCTCGGGAAAACCTGACCGAGTCGTGTTCTATTTGGAAGGTCCACCTCCTGGGATTGAACTTCTTATACAGTCAGCTGTCATCGATCACGAGATCATAAGACAGCCCGAATCTCGGGTAATGGCTTCTTTCTTCGGAAGCTTCTGTGTATTGGATAAGGATTTGTTGCGAAAGGACTTCAGCATGATCAATCTATAAATTTTCTTTCTTTGCCCTCCTTGGAATCCTCTAAAGTCTGAGTTTCCTCGATTTGAACCTCTTTCTCACTGTATATACAGAGACAAGAAGAGCAGTGCTTAACCTCTGAAGCTGATCATGTCTTCCTTAACTCTCACTTCGTTGATGGACTTAACCATTGGTCTGAAAGAGGATGCAAGCTCATGTTACATGATTCATTTGCCCATGGGAAGATACTTCCACATTCTGGTAATTGCTTTGCATCTGCAACAGAACGCATGCATAAATGGAGTGGCATTCAACAGGAGGTCACCGGAAGAATCCTACGAAAAGTTGTTTATGAAGCTTCTGCTCTTGTTAGGGTTCCTCACAGCTGCTCTGCTGACACAACTCTGCAAGCCACTTTGTGGGTAAAAAACCTTGATGGGCGTGAAGAGTATATAGGAATTTCCAAGTGAGTTCTCTCTCTCTCTCTCTCTCTCTCTCTCTCCACGTTTTCCATTAGATTTCATAGATTTCTTCCTTACAAAATGGTTGTGAGAGACAAAAGTGTTCAGGCAGCGCACGACAATTGGGTAGAGCTGAAAGGTAAGTTCCTTGTCAATGGCTACCCTTCAAGAGTAGTTGTTTACATCGAAGGACCGCCCCCAGGCACCGACTTTTTTGTCGACAATTTTGTTGTGAAACGTGCTGAGAAAATCCCTTCTTCGATACGACCATGCATTCAGGTTACTCCAACTAACGCTCTTCATGTTTTGGATTTACTTTTGTACACTAGGCATGATCTTGCTGTACTGAATATGAACTTTTTCATAATGTTTCGATCCTTTTTGGTATCCATAGGACTGTGCTTTCGGAGTGAATATAGTTTCGAATAGCCAACTACACAGTGGTACCATCGACGGGTGGTTCCCCCTTGGAAACTGCCAGTTAGAAGTCGGAGAAGGCTCTCCTCCTGTACTTCCTTCTTTAGCAAGAGATTCCCTCGGACCGCATGGATCCACCCGTCTTTCCGGGCGATACATTCTCACAACAAATCGTAGCGAAACATGGATGGGTCCTGGTCAGATCATTACCGGCAAAGTGAAGCTATTTGTAACCTACCAGGTTTCAGCATGGGTCAGAGTCGGCTCGGGAGGAGCTTGTGGTCCACAGGACGTAAACGTGGCTCTCAGCGTGGATAACCGATGGGTCAATGGAGGAAAGATCGAGGTGAATGACCGGGAATGGCATGAAATCACGGGTTCTTTCAGAATCGAGAAAAAACCAGACCAAGTTATGGTCCACGTCCAGGGACCTTCATCGGGTGTTGATCTAATGGTTGCTGGCCTCCATATCTTTCCTGTGGATCGGAAAGCACGTCTGAGTTATGTACAAAAACAAGCTGATAAGGTATGGAGTCTTCCAGTTAGAGAAGACGAAAAACTTTTACTCGGGTTGTTGATCTTTTTGTTGTTTTGGTGAATTTGCAATGCAGGTACGGAAATCTGATGTTCTACTGAGATTTTCAGGAGTGGATTCTTCCGAACTGTCTGGTGCAACGGTGAAAATCAGACAGATGCGTAATGCTTTTCCCCTCGGAGCATGCATAAGTCGGAGCAGCATTGAAAACGAAGAGATTATAGATTTCTTTCTCGACAACTTCAACTGGGCGGTGTTTGGTAACGAGCTGAAATGGTACTGGACTGAACCAGAACAAGGAAACTTCAACTACCGAGATGCAGACGAAATGCTCAGGTTCTGCGAGAAACATAATATACAAACCCGAGGCCATTGCATATTCTGGGAGGTGGAATCAACTGTTCAACCATGGATCCAACGGTTAAGCAAGAACGAGCTAGAAGCAGCGGTGAACAACCGTTTAAAGGGTCTTCTCACCCAGTATATGGGCAAGTTCCGACACTATGACGTGAACAACGAGATGCTTCACGGGTCGTTCTACCAAGAACGTCTAGGCTCTGATATAAGAGCCGAAATGTTCAGAACAGCCTGTCAGCTGGACCCGTCAGCCACCCTTTTCATGAACGAATACCATATCGAAGACGGGTGTGACTCCAGATCATCGCCCGAGAAATACATCCAGCTCGTTCGTGGATTGCAAGAAAAGGGTGCGCCCGTTGGAGGGGTCGGGATTCAAGGGCATATCAGCAGTCCCGTCGGCCAGATTGTAGCGTCAGCTCTCGACAAGCTGAGCAAGCTCGGGCTGCCCATCTGGTTCACGGAGCTCGATGTCTCCTCCATTAACGAACACGTCAGAGGAGACGACATGGAGGTGATGCTATGGGAAGCGTTTGCTCATCCTGCGGTGGAGGGAGTGATGCTGTGGGGATTCTGGGAGTTGTTCATGAGCAGAGAACACTCGCACCTGGTGAATGCGGACGGAGGAATCAACGAAGCGGGGAGGAAGTTTCTTGAAGTGAAAGGCGAATGGTTAAGCTCCGTTGACGGGTCTTTGAGTGAGAGCGGAGAATTTGGGTTCAGAGGTTATCGAGGAACTTATACCGTTGAGGTTTCAACTTCAGCGATGGAGTATTCCAAGACTTTTGTCGTTGACAACGGTGACTCAGCCATTGATATTATTCTTTAGTTTTGTACAATAGGGTTCGGGTTCGTGTTCTTGCTTCCCTTCTTGAAATATTGGGTACAAACTACATATTTTGTAAAATTTTCGCAACCCAATCTTTTTGTGTTCATACAAAGCTTCAACAGTAGTTTGGATTTTGTCTGTAAAGGGACATTGTCGGGATGGATTAGAAGCCCAGAAGCCTCTTCTCCCCCTTCTGCAGCGAATTTGGGTTAGAATCTTTTCACATGTCAATATCAATAATAAAAGTGTTTCAGTTTTAGAAATGGGTTTGTTGAGTACAGGAATAGAATTGGCATATAGAAGTGTACACAATTGTGTAAAGACTTTACCCCAGAATCTTTATGCTCTATGACCATCACACCGTCACCCTTGAAGGTACCGGAAAATGCTCAACCTCATCCGAAGATCTTCCTTCCCGGGCCCTCTTCTTTCTCAAGCTCAGCTCCTCCGTGGGTAAGGGCAGATAACGAGCTACCCCTTCATCGAATGCCACGAGGTATGTGGTCGGATCACTCGCATCATCACCACGAACCCGTTGCCACATCAAGAGAGAGAAAAAAAGGATTCCTTTGTTACGAAATCCAAGAGGTTTTGCAAATTTCTAGAGAAAAAAAAAAGAAATCTTTTTCCGGGTAAGAAATCCAAGCAGGTTTAAAAATTTGTAGAAAAAAGGTTCTTTTGGATAATAAATTCAAGAGGGTTTACAAATTTATAGAAAAAAGGTTTGTTTCGGATAAGAAATCCAAGAGGGTTACATATTTATTCAACTACACCTTTCTTTATTTCCAACCTTATATTCTCTAATTTTCTAACCGAAGCATCTAGTAGTCTACATTTTACGTGTCAAAACCACATCAACCGTAACTACGCACAATTTTTCTTCTATGGTTATGACTCCTAATTTCTCTCTAATACTCTCATTTCGGATTCGGTCTATTCGTGTATGTTCGCACATCCGTCGCAACATCTTCATCCCGGTCACATATATTTTGGACACATGTTGTCGTTTCGTCACCCAACACTCACTACCATACATCAATGCGGATCTTATGACAGTACGATAGAATTTTTCTTTCAACCGTATAGGAACTTTGCGATCGCAAAAGATCCACATGCATTGTCTCTATTTCATCTATCCCGTTTTTATCCTATGATTAACATCTTCATCGCAACATGCGTCCTTTTGAAGGATTGAACCAAAATATTTAAAATGCGGGTTTTGAAGTACTAGTCCTCTTTGTAAGTTAACTCATACATCACTAGAATGTCCGCCACAAAAATCGCAATGCATATACTCGATGTTCGTCCTACTAAACCTAAAATCTTTAACCTCTAATGTACTCTTCCATAAATCTAATTGTTCATTTACTCCCTCTCTAGACTCATCTGTTAACACGATGTCATCTACAAACATCATGTACCACGATACTTTCTTTTGTATATCTCTAGTCAGTTCATCTATGACTAACGTGAAGAGGTATGGGTTTAAAGCAAACCCTTTGTTCAACCCTATCGAGATGGATAAATCTCGCATGTCATCCCCTATTGTTCGGAGTAGTTACACCCTCATACATATCCTTCAATACTTGTATGTGTCTCACGGTTACTCATCTCTGCTCTAACACCCACCATAAAACCTCTCTTGGTACTCGATCATACGTTTTTTCAAGGTCGATAAATATAATATGCAGATCTTTCTTTATATCTCGAAACTTCTCCATCAAGGTACGAATGAGAAAGATTGATTCGGTGTTGTAGATTCTGAAAAACCTGATCTTCAGCGATTCTTGGGGTTCTGGAAGGGAGCTTTCCGATGCATTATCTTGGGTTGCCTATAACGCCTCAAAGATTGATTACGAGAGACTACGAGCCACTGATTGATAAAATCTGAAGGAAAATTGGTAGTTGGACTACCCGATTCCTCTCATATGCGGGGAAATTGCAACTAATATCGACAATGATCTATGGTATGGTCTTTAGCTGGAGCCAAGTATTGGTAGTCTCTGCTCTAAATTCCTATGGAAGAACTCACCTACAAGCAATGGAAGGGCCCGAATCGCATGGAGCAATATATGTAAACTACTACAGGAAGGAGGGTTGGAAATCAGGAGAACTGAGGACATTAACCAGGTTTCTTAAGATGATTTGGTCCTTCTTCAAGCAAACAAGTTCGTTATGAGTTGCGTGGTTACAGGCTAACGTTCTGAAGATGCATCTATACTGGAGTTTTAGGCCGACTTCTAGACTATCTTCGAACGTGCAAAAATTAATGAAGCCACAACAAAGAGTAAGGGGATTCATTCGCTGCAGAATCGGAAATGGTGTGAAAGCTTTTTTTTGGTATGACAATTGGACAGAAGTTGGGCGACTGATTGAATATATTGGGACTGGGGGTCCGAGGATGCTCAGAATACCGCTAAATCGCACGTTATTGAAGCCACTTTGGGAGAGAATTGGTGTTTACCAGGTGCTAGATCAGAGCAAATACAAGAGTTGCAAATCAAACTTCTTGGAATACCGACACCTTCATCAGGAAGGGGAGAAGAAAAGTTTGAATAGAGAACAACGAAGAACACATTCTCGAACACCTTTTCATCAGTAGGAACATGGTGTAGAAATTTACGGAATGATGTGATCTTTTATTAATAATCAAATGGACTATAAATATATGAGAGTTTCAAATTAAATAGGTAAATTAGAGATTACATCAAATATTTATAAATCTCTTTAAATCTCTATTTTCTAGATTTGATAAGATCTTTATGATATGATATATCTCATAATATTCTTCATATATCTCAACACATGGAAGGAGATCCTAAAGACCTCGGCTTTGGTGGTATGGTCAGACTTGGTTTGGTTTAAGCAAGCGATGCCGAGGAATGCATTTGTACATTGGATGTCTATGCAGAGAAGGGCTACCAACGAGGATCAGTCTACAACGATGGAACACCACATTGGATGTTACTTACAAGCTTTGCAGCGATGAGGAGGAATCGCTTGGTCACCTATTCTTTCAATGCTCGTACAGGTCACAGGTATAGTTACCATTAGCGAAGAAATTATGGCCTGACCCCCCACAGAACATGCACGAATGTCAAGCATGGATAGCCAGCATACCATAGGGAAACAATGATCGAAGGTGCATACTCATCAAAGTACTACTCCAGCAAGCGGTCAATGAACTTTGGAATGAGCAGATCAACTGTATCTTTGCACGGTTCGACTGCAGCGAGCAACCTTGGCACCCGAGTGGATCAGGCGGTTCGAAACTCACTCCTAACACTCCAGAACACGAAAAATTATGCAAACAACATCCTTTTGCAGAAGTGGTATCTACTTACTTTATCACACTCTAGTGAGACATAGTCAAGCATAGATAATGGAGAATGTATTGTTTCCCTTAGGATTTTGTAGCAACAACTACTAAGGCTTGGAAGTTTGTAATGTGGATCTTGGATCCTCGAAGAACAAATTTTGATTAATACACAACGAATTAAATAAAAAACAATCCAAATGAAATTTTAATTTGGCCCAAATTAAAATTAAATTACAATTGGAAAAAAAAATACGAACTATCGTTATTGTATTTAACGATACTTTCTTATATTTTGTGATCTCTAATTCGCTTTTTAAATTTGATAGTCTTAAACAATCACGTGTATGATTTGATCTCAAATACAACTCTATTTGTGGGATGTCAAGATATTTTTTGGTAAAAATATGTGAAGATAATTTTAGTACCAATTGGGTATTTAATATTAAGTTCAGAAATAATTTTTTAATAAAACTATCATACTATTAGTATACAAATACATGTATGAATTGAATTTTACAAATTCGGTCGAAAGATTAATTAAATTCTCGATGATAACTATATTATCTTGAATCATGATAATATATCTTTATAATTTTTTAAAAATCAGCTTTCTTTTATTATTTTTTTAGACTGTGGTTCCATATTTATTAAAATAAGGATATAATTTATATTAAAATATTATCTCCATATTTATTGAAAAATTATACAAATAAAGTTACATAATTAATTTTCGATAAAAAAAATGTTATATAATTATTTACCTTTTTCTAGTATTTGGAATTTGTTTATTCCCGCGATAAACATAACATGAAAATGTTATTTAATTATCTCTGACGTGGCAGTTCTACTTTCATTATCATGTTTGTTTGCCATTAAAAAATATCTGTCTGTTTATTTTTTTTCAATTTGTGCATTTCTCTTTAATCTAAGATTACTGCTAGTTTTTAATGTTGATGGAAATATTAGTTCATATAATTTTTTTTTTAAAAGTTATAAAACCAGATGCATTATCGTTAATACGGTAGAAACATTCTCACAAATTTTAACAATACTAATAATTCCTAATTTGGTTTTTATAATTCATTTCTAATTTTTAAAATTTAAAGTATATGAAAATTTATTGCACGGTTTTATTAATACTTTTTAATATATTAGCATATGTAATAAGTGATGTTTAATTTCCATTTAATTTGTTTTTAAAAAGCAATCATCGTACCAATTTTTGGTCACGTTTATAATGAAGAGAGTGTGTGTATATATAATATTGGTTGGAATTGACTGCCACGTCACTAGTAGTGATCCAAGATAATGTTCGCTCTCAATTAATCGACGTGATTAAATTATTAGTGACGTGGCAGTCAAGTGTGTCACCCACGAATTGATAAGATAATTACTTGTCATATGTATTTTTGTCACAATAGTCTAATAAATTATTACAGATTTTCACATTATTTTAAAAACTAGACGTTTATAACAGAATTTTGATATCATAATTTTCCAAATTTTTTATATTATTGAAGATCATCATAATCTCTGTCGAATCGAAAATCCTTCATGACACATTTGATTATATATGTTTTTTATAATTCTAAATCATTAGTTAAATATTTAGACTGAAATAAAAAATCTTAGATAAAAAAAAACGAAATAATCAGATTCTAAAAGAAAAAAGGTTGTTGACAATTGACTGCAATAATGATGTGACAATGCTAAATACAAGAAAAGATATTTTAGAATTTCTTTTTAGAAAATAATATTTTCCTACTTGTTAAAATGCGTCACACGAAATTTTTACGCAATTATAAAATATACCAAATATCTACACCCAATTTTAAAATTTTTTAATAATGTCATACACTATCCTAAACAACGCTAAATTTCAACTGATTCTATTAGTTAGAGAGATGACGTGGCTAGACACGTCATTACAATTTGCCACGTGAGCATGCCGACAAAGAGATTGTTAAGGAATATTTTTACAATTATCCAATAAATATTCTTCCACGAGGCTGTAATTTGTAAATGGTACGTCAAACAATTTAAAAAAAAAACTATTTTAACTTTCTAAAAGGTTCCTAGTAAATTATTATCTACAAATTCTAACAAAACCTCATCTCAACAAAACAAAAAATCCAAAAAGTTATATTTTTTGTTATTAATTTAGCAATTTTAAATTCTTCTCCAATGTCTAAATATATTTAGCTCTTGCGTTCAGATCAGTAACACCTTTTTCATCTTTATCGTTAGAAATACCAAAAAAGAAAATAAAAGAATAAATTATATTTTAAAATCCGCAGAAAGACAGATCCATTGAACACGATAAATTTAGTCAGACACATAGTTATCGGATCAAACAGATAAACACGAGTGACAAAGCACCAAGAACAGAACCAAGATAAGAACACGACAGCATCCTCTGGTTACATAAATAACGCTAATTTCTCTAATCACTTGCGTGTTGGATTCTTCTTCGTTGCATTGTTTTGTCTCCTCCTCCCCCATCAATTCTCCCATCCAAGATACTCTGTTTCTCAGAAGATGATTAGGGCAATCTCGTATCTGCAATCTTCTCTCCGGCCTCTTCGTTCTCGCTCGGTACGTGTCTTTTCTCGGTCGGAACAATCGTGCCCAGAAGCTGGAAACGTGTTCTGCAATAGGGGTTCATGTTATTTCATGGTTTCATTCATACCTGAAAGTGGGAGAGAAATCTGACCATGATCTTACCTTACAGTACACGGCACAAGCTTCATCGGCCTTGCGTGAAGAGGTTAAGCTATCTGTTTACAGGTGAGTTTGTCAGAACCTGCGCCTGCGTTTTTGTGTTGCGATGTTCTGTAATGGCACTGGACAAGACAACAACCCTTCATGATCCGGTTCTTGAGTTGCAGAGACGATGAGTATGCGGATGTTGATTGGGACAAGCTAGGGTTCGGTCTCACTCCCGCAGATTACATGTACGAGATGAAGTGTTCGAAAGATGGAGAATTCAGAGAAGGAGAACTCAGACCCTTTGGAAACATTCAACTCAGCCCTTCTTCTGGAGTCTTGAACTACGGACAGGTAAAATGTCTCTTCCGAAACTGATGAGTTCTTCCGAGGAATACAAAGAACAAAGAAGTGATAGTGTTCTTTAACGTGTCTGAAAAAAATACATGCAGGGGATATACGAAGGTACGAAAGCGTACAGGAAAGAAGACGGGAAGATTCTACTGTTTCGTCCAGAACAAAACGCTACTCGTTTGAAGCATGGAGCTGAACGTATGCTCATGCCTTCGCCTTCGGTTGATCAGTTCATCGATGCAATCAAACAGACCGTTCTTGCGAACAAACGTTGGGTAAAAAACTAAAAAGTTTTGGTCGAAACTTATGTTGCCGGGATCTGGTTTGAACTCATGTGAGGATTTTTGTGATTAGATTCCTCCTCCAGGTAAAGGGTCTCTCTACGTTAGGCCTCTGTTGATTGGAAGCGGTCCGATTCTCGGATTAGGTGCTGCTCCTGAGTATACATTCCTCGTTTACGCTTCCCCGGTTCGGAACTACTTCAAAGTTAGTATCTTTCCTCGACTGATTCGCAGTTCAGATCCTTCGAGAAAACGGGGTTTACAGATCGTATCTCTTGTTCGGACAGGAGGGAACTGCAGCTCTCAACCTCTACGTCGAGGAAGAGTACGTACGAGCAGCTCCCGGTGGCGCAGGTGGAGTCAAGAGTATCACAAACTATGCACCTGTAACTTTGATCCCCTTCACTTTCAGACAAAAAATGGTGAAGACCCTCTTCAGATCAGAGACTGATCTTACTCAATGCATATAACGTAGGTTCTTAAAGCATTGACAAGAGCTAAAGATCGAGGATTCTCGGACGTCCTTTATCTCGATTCCATTTATAAGAAGTACTTGGAAGAGGCTTCTTCTTGCAACATTTTCATCGTCAAGGTATATTGCTCTGAGTATATATGGAAACGCGATAGATCCCCGAGACTTGAACTCTGTCCTTTTTTGGCTGTTTCAGGGTAAGAAGATCTCTACTCCTGCAACAAAAGGAACAATTCTCAAGGGTATTACTCGAAAAAGTGTCATGGAGATCGCCACCGATCAAGGTTACCAGGTAAAAACCTGCATCCTATTACCGAGTATTCATAGAAATGGAGTATCTAAGAGATTTTTTCTCGTGAAAATGTGATCAGGTTGAAGAAAGGGCTGTTCCAGTGGATGAACTAATGGAAGCAGACGAGGTTTTCTGCACCGGAACGGCTGTAGGGGTTGCCCCAGTGGGCAGTGTAACCTATCAGAGCCAGAGGTAATCGCTTACATGCCCTGATTTTTGTTCTTTGATCCGTAACAGATGTTGTCTGAGATCTTACTCGGTTTGATATGGAGATTACAAACTTCTGAAATCTGCAGAAAAGAGTTCAAAACCGGGAATGATTCTGTCTGCGAAGAACTACAGAAAATTCTTGTGAGTATTCAGACCGGATTCATGGAAGACAAGAAGGGATGGGTCACTGAGATCCACTGACACTGAGAAACCGATCTTTCAAAACAGACCGGATTCATCAAGACAACATGGGTATACAGAAAGGATTGTCTTGCTCTTATAAGCTTTGTAAACAGAAAATGAAGAACAGATGAGTAAATATGGAACTATTGTGTTAAGGAATCGGAAGCAGAAAAGAGATTTCTTGCTCTTCTTCCATTCTTCTTGAGCAAAATATGATTGTTGAAGATACAGAAACAATTTTTCTTTTTAAAAGAATGCTGAAGAACACATGCATTAGAACCAATACCATCTATACAAAACCAAAACACCGTTATACTATCTTTTGATTCCTGAATCTCTCTGTCCAAGATTATCCTCTTTGATGCATTAGATCTCCGGTTTTAACTGCCCCGCGGAGGTAAAAGATTCTTCGATCGATCAGAGAAAATAAAAATATCTCAAACCTTAAAAATAAACCCACCAAAGATTGAAGAGAACGGTAAGTTTTAATTCACACCATCTGGTGGGAAACTGTCTGTGTTTGATGTATTCGAGACAAGCACCATTTGGTATATGCTTTGTAGTTCAGTGTCTATTACAGTCTGTACAAGATTTAGAACACGAATGTTAGAAAAGTTCAGCGAGATGACAAATCGAAACATAAGAACCTAACATGTTTCTCGCCTGCTACTTACCTGAGACAGCGGATTAAGCTGTGAATTCGTTGTGGGAATGTTTGGTATTATCCCTTGAATGGTGTTGTAAGGATGAAGAAGATTCATTCCGGTTCTTAACCCGAGAACATACCCGTTTTCGTCTCTTGAATGAAGAATCTGATCAGAGAGAGAAAGGGTAGTACTCTTCAAACTTGAAGAACATTCATTGTGAAAGTTAGAGGTTACATCTTTGGCGCGAGTTCTGTCTATATCGATTTTGACTTCTGGATTTACCGCCGAAAGCTTCATGGACAAAAACTGCAAACCCAAGATTGTACTGATTAGATTACAGTTTCATGGGTCAACAAAAAAAATTGAATCTTTTCAAGAATTTCCGTATTTCTACAATATCTTTACCTCAACTTGCTGCTGTAGCGACTGGACGTAGTTGATGATTTCATCGAGCATTACCGCCTTTCCAGTGATCTGATCGAACGATGATCGATGCCAAAACACATCAGTACGTAAAGGTTCTTTTCCGAGGAAACATAAGTATCAGCAAACCCACATCTAAATCCTTTACCTTGCTGCATCCTGGGACAAGTTCTTGAAGCAATCTCATCCTTTCGCTGATCTTTTCTCTTCTAACCTTTTAAGGCAACAAAATCAAATCTCTCATATTCCGTGATTCTTGTTAACATAAATAACCAGAGGAGTCGGGCGAAAAATTCCGTAAAACCGTTGTTATACCCTTTCTGCAAGACTGTGACTCTTAGTTGCCTGACCCCTTCTTGTCCTGACATGAATGTAGTTTCCTTTAGGAGTTTCTCCGCTCTGCGAGTTCTCCTCTTCTTTTGTCTCTTTAGTCGGTGTCTTTCCACCAGAATCTTCAACCATGTTCCTCTCAGATTCGATCCTGTTCTTGCTTTGATCTTTGTTTTGATCGTTCTTTCGAAATACTTCCACAGCTTTCTGTCATAATTAAGCAGAGCTGAGAGCAAGAACAGATTTCATAGTTCACATACAACAAGAACCAAACCTTGAGTCTGATACTTTATAATCCAAATGGTTAGCTACCAAACTAATCATTTGAAGTATGGAAGTATATACCTTGTTCCGTTGCGAAGAAAGGGCCATCTCGGGTTCAGGTTGTCGTCTTTTTCTGCAAGGAGAAGCACCAAGAAGAACACCATCCTCTGAAACTTGATGACCTTCATGAACCTTTCCTGGCTGACTCTGACCCTTCTCGTCTGAACCAATACAATGACCAATTTGGTTGCAATCAGGCAAGTTTCCATAAGGAAGAAGAAAACCAGTCGACATGTCTGCATAACTCGACCCCGGGCCTGTTTGGTAATGAGCAAAGCCACTCATCCCTATGTTCTCCATTACCAGGGAAGTGTAATGAGATCTGGAGAAGACATTGGTTGAGGCCATTGCAGATACAAGAGGATCCCAGTCTGAAGAAGGGAAGAAAGGATCCACCTTTGCAGACAAGGGCATTGATGTCATTTCAATACCTGTCTCTTCTCCATGCTGAAACCCCATTTCGCCATCTTCGCCAGCTTCACCATCCATTCCTATTGATTCCAACCTTTAAAACCCTAAAGATTAAACCCAAATAAAATCTCTCTCTCTCTCTAAAGGAACTGGAATCCAAAAGTTGGGACGATTGCTTGAAAGACTCGACAAGGAACAAGTGAAGTAAACTATGCAGCTTTTTGTACAGTGGTCGATGGGACTAAAGAGCAAAAAGGAAACAAACCCAGGATCAGATCAATGCTCATCCTCACTCAAGTTAAGAGAGAGAGAGAGAGAGAGGCCTATCAATGTTATTATCATAGACAAGGAGAAAAGTTAGAACTTTCAGAGCATAAAGTGAGACCAAGCAACGGATTTAAGCTAAGTTACAGCTCACAAGGATTAACAGACTAAAACGAAAAGTAGATTCCCTTTTGAGACCAAAGTGACTGTCTAAAGAATTTTTGCAATCAATCTCTTCACCTTCAAGAACGTGGAAATTTTGGCGTTCGAAGACCAACCCAAGATGAACACAGGCTGAGGAAAATGGCGGGTACAGAACATAATCAAGTTTTTGGGAACCAATCTCCTAGTTTTTTTTTTCTTTCTTTTTGGAGAAAATGGACACAAACCTGTTTAGGATTCTGAGATATGGGTTGGTGTCTTTCAGAAGGGCACAAAACAAGAACCAAATTCTGAAGGGAATTACAGTACCTTAGAACTGGTAATACAGGGAGAAGCTATAGACCTAAGTGAAGAGCATCGAACGCTGATTTGGTTGAATTGGGCAAATGAAAAATGGAGAAGAACCCGAGCTGTTGGCCAAGGGGTACTGGAACGGGTTTTTTACCCAAATAACTCATTTTGGTCGCATCTATTTCACATGTACATCACCGAAAACATAACACATTTTTTTTTCTTGTGAAAAGACGAAATTACCCTTAATGAATTACGATATTTATCCGTTCGAAAACAACTTCGTTATTACGATTTCGTAATTAAGTCTAAATATAGTTACAATTGATTCTAAAAAAGGTGGCAAAAAAATCATCTGTCTTATTTTAGTTGTATATCAATTATATGTTAATCGTAATAAGATCGCAAAAAATAAAAAGAAAAAGATATTTCGAACTTTTCCAACCGAAAAGTTTTTTTTTTTTTTCGGTGGTGTACATTGAAATAGATGCGACCCAATTGGGTTATCTGGGTGATTTTCCCTACCGGAACAAACAGCAAAGAAGCATCAAATCCCAACCTTTATAGAATAGAACCCAAAGCTAAGGTCAAAGGCACAATAAATCACAGATAATAATTATGTTAACGGAGAGAGAGAGAGAAGAGAGGTTTGGTAGCTTTAGAAGGTAAACAGGAGACAAACAACTACTGTAACAACTGCTCCTTGTACTTTTCTTCTTACATTATTACTACAGAATCTACTAATCGACCTTTGCCTTTCTGCATTCTTTTTAACTTCACAAGACTTTTACCTCTCTGTAAGGTTCTCTCTTGAATTATGATAACACATGTTTTTTTTTGTTTGAATGCGATTGTATTAATTTTCCAAAAGTTACATCCGATGGTAAAACAAAAACTTATACAAAAGATTGGATTCCCATTAGCAAGTGGTAAAAAAGTTCCGTTAGAGATCTTAGAAGCAGCATGTCATCAGCCTATCTTAGTCCGTTCGTGTGTTAGTACCAGTCCTCGAGTAACTGAGTATGTGCTTGAGTTTTCCCCATCTGCGCAGACATTAGAAGGGTTCTCATATGTCGGTCAAGTCTGATCCGGGTTTGTTGTATCGTTCTCGCCTTTCCGCGGAATATTATGTCGTTCCTTTATTTCCATAACACATGTTACTTATGACCACTCAGCTTTTTGTTTTTCATTTGGCCTTTATTCTAAGAAAGGTCACATCTTTAGACTACCCACTATATTATCAAACACATTTTTGAAATTGTTACAGGAAAAATTAAAAATTTACAGCAAACGACAGATGAAGATTTTCAGTTGCTTCTTTGTACAAACAAGAGGTTCTTTCTACTCTTCAAACATTTTAAAATTTCTCATAATACTAATTGTCACTGACATAGAACTACGACTGACTTAAAATAACCGAATATTTTGTATGTGCTGAATATTTGTTGGAATCTTTATAACCAACTTAATATAATGTTACTACCATGTAGCCAAAGAATTAATGAATGGCTTATCTTCTTTGCATGTGTTAAACATAGTTAGTCATCCAACTTAGATAGTTCAACCAGTGGAACGAGTACGCAAAACGTCTATTCTGTCCTGAGTTCGAG
>NW_010965869.1:660624-681519 GCF_000463585.1 Tarenaya hassleriana | reverse complement strand
AAGAGCGTCATTCCAATCATATGATGATTGGTTTGTTCCTGATTCTGAGATTAGTTTGGATTTCAGTACAAGATATCCGGTTGCAAAAAAAACGCAGTTAATCGAACTTAATAAAGAGAGTAATGTTGCTTTGTGAAGAGAGAAAGCGACCACGCGCGTGGGGGCGTGCGGATGGGACCTTTCTTAGTGATGATGGACTCTGTTTCTACGTTCACATTTTAAAAATGATTAAAAAAACCCTTAAATATTTCATATTATGATGAAGCCACGTGTGATACTGAGTCAAAACTCGTTTCAGTAACTAGCTAGAAATGAATTCAGGCACTTTGAACAAAGGCTGCAACTAAAAGGGACAAACATCTCAAATCACCACAGAAACACACTAATGAATAGAGAGAGAGAGAAAGAGAGAGAGGTCCAAAGAATGCAATTTGGTATATTACAATGGGGTTAGAATCCAATGCCTGACATAATACACAAAGGGAAGTAGCAGATATAGCATCAGATGCAACTAGCACATGTACCAGAGAAGCACCGAAACACTTCCTTAGTTAGCAAATGAACCTAATGAGAAAACTAAGTCATATGTTACCAACCAACCTGAGCCTAATACCATTTCCGAAACTGTCATCTGTACGTATCGATGTGTAAGGGCTTCTCGGCGCTACCTATCTGGTGCTGTTCGGCAGATCCTCCCTCGTTGACTGTGTCATGGGCTTGATTACTGCCGGCCTCTAGTTTCAAACCTTCTAATCGAGGTGTTGTCATACCTGCACTCACCTGTTCAATGCCACCATCAGGTGCAGGCAGAGCTACTGCATTGTACCCGGTAGAATTCATACCCGGATGGCTAAATCCGTTCAGGTACGGGAGATAACCAGGACCATCGCTGGGAGGAGGACAGAAAAACCCGGGTGTAGGCATTATCGGGTTGTTCCACTGGAAATTAGCTCCATGTGCAATGAAGGGATACCCATATCCATACATATCTACAGGGTAGTGATGAAATCCTTGAAGATTATGATAACCAACCGTAGGAGAAGCAACATAAGGTATGATCATCCCGTATGCAAGTCTCTCGGGAGCAAGTGCTGTCAGCTGAAAGCTGCTAAATTTAGGCATGCTTCCTACATCAGAACTCGGGTTATAACCGCCATTATTGGTCTGGATACCCTCTTTTGGTATTGCCCGTTTCACCTCCACGCGTTTGTTACTCAATTCATGGAAATTGTTCTGCATAACATTTTCAACTGAGTCCTCTGATTCATAAGTAACAAACCCGAAACCCCTAGGCCTGTTTGTAATGCTATCATGCATTACAACTACATCAGTTATCCGGCCAAACCTCTCAAAGTAATTCCTGAACTCTTCTTCAGTTATGCTAGACGATAAGCCCCCAACAAAGACCTTTTTGGTTCTGTATACAACATTGCTTGACACTTCATGCATACCACTATTCTGCTGCAGCTGATTCCCATATTGTTGTCGGTGCTGCTGTTGGAGTTTATGGTGTTCATGTCTAGGAACTGCCTTTTTCACATCCACCTGACAAAGATGAAAGAACCGAAACATCAATCAATGGGGAAGACAAGTAAACTAAGAGTATACGCGTCTGCCAAAATGTTAATGAGAGATTTTCATATTTCCATACTTGTAATGCCTATTAATCTTCTCAAATCTTAAGAGACATTATTGAGGCCATCTTATATCTCAACCGGATCCCTACCCTCTCAATTCAAGTAATCGAAAGCCCAAAACTTAGCAACCAAAAAGCAAACACACCTAAGATTTTGATGATTCATTTAATTTCCTAGATTCTCCAACCCATATAAGACACAATATAAACATAAGAGTAACGAAAAGTGTATGAACTCACAGCTCGACCCATAATAAAATGGGTGTCTCGAAGCGCTCTATCGACAGCAAAGGCATTGGAGAAACAGACAAACCCAAAGCACCTCGGAGTTCCAGTGACTTTCGCTCTGGCAACTGCTACACCCAACACATCTCCATATCTACTGAAATGCTGTCTCAGGGCTTCTTCACTAGTCTCCCGAGATATGCCCCCCACGAACAGCTTGTACTGGTCACACTCCATTCTTCAAAAATCCCAAACGCAAGATTCTTCTCAAATCCTCTATTTAGCCAAACCCTAACAGCTCCAACCAGCCTTAGAATCCCCTATTCTTTGAAATACCAATGTAGTAGCCCTAGTTTCACCAAGAACAACGAAGGAAAAATCAGAGGGTCGAAATTAACAACAAACCCCAAATCTGAAAAAGTGCAGCCCTTATAATCAAACAGTAACATTATCAAAACCCTAAATCTTGAAATTCTTGAAACGGGGAGAGACCCAAACCCTAAATTCGGTACGAAACCCTAGGATGTAAGAAGCGAAATGGGAAATTGAGAGAACCCAACGAAAGCCCTAATTTCGAAACTGTAGAGCAGGGAGAAAAACCCTAGAAAAGCACGGAATTTCATGGCGGAAAAGGAAAGTTTACCAGAGATGGAGAGAGACAAGAGAACAGTAGATCGATTTGACTGGAGCTCGAAGTGAGGTAACTTCGAATCCGATGAAAAATCATAAATTTATTTTGCTCAGCGAAAAAAGAAGAGCGATTTTAATATCATATATGTCAAATGAATTATGGGCTTAACAGAAATAATGGGCTCAAGGCCCAAACATATGTTTCTTTTTGTCGGCCCAAACGATGTCTGTTTCATACATGATACAGTTTTTCATTCTACAATACAGTTTTTCATTCTAGATTTTATTTTAAAAAAAGCTATAAATATTCCCAAATTTCTAATATACACAGATAAACATATCCATATTCTATAACTATAGTATGATATTTTATAAAAAAATATTACTTTAATATTTTTTTCCAAACTTTTAAATAAAATGTAAAAATTAACATACTTTCGATCATATTATCATAATTGTCTCTTTTTATTTGTGCTATTTATATTCTTTTAATTTTTTTCTCTTTTAAATCTTACAAATTAAAAGGGGTGTTTATGACATTTCTGGATGTCGATACATTTGATGCCGTATATTTTGATTTTGTTGATTCTTTTGTTTTTTCTTCTTTGGTTTTCTCATAACTACATTGTTTTGTTATGGTTTGCAAGACACTTATTAATAAAAAAAATATTTAATTTATAGATATTTATTTGGGATTATAAAAAGAATTATTTATTTTTTGTTGAGGCCATTTATGTAACAGTCATTACGGAATGACGAAAATATCTTTGTAACGTGAGATTTTTTAACCTATTTTTTTTCACTCGTACCCATCACGAAAAATATTTTTCAGGATATCATCCATTCAAAAACTACTTCAAAACAAACATTTAATTTTGGAGTTTTAGACAAACGAAAAGGTAAATATATTTGGTGATATGAACTATTCAATCAATTCTTTTAAGTTATCATTGACTATATAATCTCATACCTATATACCTCTCGGATCCTTTTCATTTTGGTGTATTCGATTTATTCATATACTCCTCTAACTTAGCGGTATTCGGAGAACCACTATTTATCCATATCAACTGCATCCATGATCACTTTTCACCCTTATCCTACCTTGAAATCCTTATCCTACCTCGAAATGTCACAGTGTAGTAAATATACATGTCAAATAACTTACTTTTTAGTTAATTTGAACCCATATAAAATCAATAAAACTATATATAAAAATACTTGTCTTAAAATCTCAACATCATAGTAAATTTATAAAAAGAAATCTTATGTATCAAAACATCAAATTGGTTACCGTGGTCTTCTCATAACTCTCAGCAATAAATGTTTCAAAATTAGTTTGATATCGGAACTTACATAAATTTTTTTTCTAATTCATTAGTTTTTATTGTAAAATATATTTTATATTGTTAATGTTAATACATACGTAGAAATTGAATCTACACATATAACGTATATATAAAAACCAAAGGACCATTATCTAAAATAATCTACTTTTGCTAAAACTACTTCTACATATACCCTCATCCAGCTATGACCTTGTGACCAGAATAATTATATAGTTACATGATGGACATATTGGTCATAACGTTAAATTTATGGTGATTACACCAAGTGATCACGGTCACACCTAACATATCATACTAATTATTTGATAAAATTATCAAAAATTTAATATTGTGACCAATGTGATCATACAATTATTTTGATGACAAAATCATATTTGGAGAACGGTGCGTAGAAGTGGTTTTTGTAAAAGGACAGTATTTTGCCTATATATATATAACTGGTAATTATATTAAAAAATAAAGAAAAAAATTTTAAAATAGAAAATCTAAGGTAGACTTTGATTACAAACCCATTGTCGCCATTTTTTATGCGAAAAAACTGTCTAATGTTTTGAAAATGATCATTCAATCAGAGTAGATTTGATTATCTATACGATTATTTCGTTTTTTTTATAAAATATACAGTAACATATTCATTATGGTTATATTTATTGCGGTTATGTAAGATTATTTACTGCTCAATTTTATTTTATCATATTAACCATGTTAGAATTGATTTATAAAATATTTAGAAAATCTATATATTATAATATATTACGGAATATAGCTTTTTCACTGTAAATCTTTAATCTAATTACGATGGATATGCTGAATAAATCATATATTGATTCATGATTTACCAAGATAGTTTATATACAATTCAAATTAAAATACTAATAAATAATGAAATTATATAGAGAAAAACTCATAAAATTATTTGAATATTTTAAATAAATATATTAATTATTTCGCTTTCATATAAATACACCAACTATTTTAATATATATATATAGATTTACATATCGAGCTAACAACAATAATGAAATACTAGAGGGTCTTGACCTGTGTGACTTTCCCATAGATCGGAATCGGACCGTTTTTCTCTTCTCAGTGAGTCTCTCTCTCCATGGAAACTGGCGTTACGAGTTCGCATCGGCTGTAGATTTTAGCTCCCTTTGTCGCGATCCAACGGCTGGTTCAAAACCCTATTTTCTTGATTATGGAAGATGCATACGCCAGATCTGTCACCGAGGTTATTTGCATTTCACTTCTTGATTTTCTGTTTGTTGTTTGCTTCGCTTTGATGTCGTTGGTATCCGATTAACGAAGGGTAGTTTGGCGTTCGTCGAACTGCTTTCAGTGTGGTTGAAGTGAATTTGTTGTCTTCGCGATCTCTGTTTGGTTTTGATGGTGTTTCTGTCATTTGGACAGGTGCTTGATTTCTTTGGGGTAGACCCGACAAAGGGCCTTTCTGATTCTCAGGTATGAGTTTGTCGGCACCTGAACTGATCTTAGATTTCAGTTGTTTGACCCGAAGATTGGAATTTGAACATCTCGTAGCCATTGTTTAGTTTGATTATGTTCTCGTAGCTTTTAATTTGAAATGAGTTTGTTCCTGTCTTTGTGATTTGTAGGTTATTCAGCATTCTAGGCTTTTTGGCAAAAATGGTATGTGTTACTTCCGTGCCACTTTCGTTTATTGTTACGGTTCGTAGTTGTGGCAGTCTCTGTATCTTTCTTACTGTTTCAGATCTGTAACGCATTTCTGGGTTTTGGTGTTCTTATATAATGGATCAACCTAGGACTCAGGGATTTTGTGCGGGTAGCAATGATGTTATGTCGTGATGTGAATGCAAGATTGAGAATCGGATGTTTTATTGTGTCTAGTCCTTGGATTAATGCATTGAACGTGGATTAGTTGTGCATTCTAGGGTTCAGGGTACATGCTGGAAATTATAACATCGTTTATAAGTATCTATTTCAAGAAACAGCAGAATTGCTGCTGCTTTTGCTTCTAAAGCTTCACTCTGTCCGCCATTCCAATATTAATTATAGGTGTGCTATCTCCTTAAGTAAAAAATTGGACCTAGGATCGTAAGGAAAGTTGAAATCCTTTCAGTTTCGAATATCTTTTCCTGCTTTAATTTGGGAAAGCATACCCTTTTTTGTTTGATAATTGGTATAATTATATTATGATTTATTTGATCTTGTTTAGTTCTGATCTTCTTTGTTCTTTTGTCTGCATGTTCCTCTCCTGATTTGCAGTACTGCCTGAAGAGAAAAGTAAGTTTGTCACTCCTCTCTCTGATAATGGTTTTTTCTGTTTAATAATGTTTTCTCGGGAATTCCTGGAAAAAGTGTTAACCTTTTTGTTATTCTGAGATTCCCAGTATGGTTTGAGACCACCTCAATGGTTATGAGAATCTAATGTGGAGATGATTCATCAAATAGAGTGTTGGCTCTTTTTGTTTTTCATTTGACTTGTTCATGTACGATAGACCTTTACCATTGTAAACATTCTATGTGTTCATAGCTCATTTGTCACTGTCTCTGATGTCTTAATGGATTGAGTCATACCTTCCTCATGGCTCTTTAGACGTAGGAATCTAGCCTTTTGTGGAGATGTCATCAAAGATGAGGATTTAGCTTTTTAGCGCATACTTGATTTTTTTTTCTCATGTTAACTGGATGCAGGAACTTCATTCTGGAAGCTGGTTTTGAAACAATTTGATGATTTGCTCGTTAAGATATTGATCGCAGCTGCGATTGTTTCTTTTGTATTGGCGTTGGTTAATGGAGAGACTGGTTTAACGGCATTTCTTGAGCCTTTTGTAAGTCCCAGTATCCTTTTTGCTATTCATTTTTACGTTATCGTAGCGATTAGTTGTTCATTTAAGTTGTATGTAGTATGTACTTTTTGTTTTGTTGTTGGCTAGTGGCTTATTCTATTTGGTAAAACCTAAAACATTTTATGTATTTATTTTCTTGTCTGTGATCTACTTTATACTTTCTTTTATTTTCTTAAACTAGGACCCAGAGTCTGCTTATGATCTATATGAAGGCCAAAAGTTTTTTTCTGTGGCTAAGGAATTCTGTATTTATAGGTTTTCATGTGGTTATGTGATTTTGATGACAAGTTGGTTGATATTTAATTAGTCATTTTCTTGCAACTCGCCGATTCATGTGAAGGAAGGATCATAATAATATTTTGTCTCTTAGAGTCAAAGTTTATCGATTGAGGTATCTAGCGTGGGTACAATATCACTGCATTAGGTGCTATCATCAGGGAAAGAATTACACACGTGAAGATGTTATTTGGTACTAACATTATTGTTTCCATATAATATGATATCAACAGGTAATTCTACTTATTCTGGCTGCAAATGCTGCAGTCGGGGTGATCACAGAGACAAATGCTGAGAAAGCTCTCGAGGTAGTGCCTGTACAGTTAATGTTTTGCGACTACATAGGTTAAGATGACATTACAACATTTTTTTTTGTTTTACAATTTTTTTTTTGGGTGGAGGGGGGTAGATCAAATTCTTCCTCCTCATCAGGTGGTGGGGTTTGGAGTTTTGGCCGACCCTAATGTGCTCAATTTTCATTCCTTCTACTTCTTTACTGGTTGTAACATTAGCTTTTTATCTATGTTCTCCTGTTTTTTTGTTGTAGGAGCTACGTGCTTACCAAGCAAATATAGCTACAGTCCTCCGGAATGGTACTGCAAAGAAAAATAGTCTTAGAATGTGCTATAATCTAAAGCAATCAAATAATTTGACATAATTCTGTTGGCACCTCCTCTAGGTGTTGTATTTTGTGTTTAGTGAGGCAAACACTTCTAATGCCTTGTGCTTCTAAAAAGACACTTATGCCTAGAGAGGTTTAATTTTTGGACGGCCTTTGCATGCCTTTTCGTATTGTCTTATTCATCAGACTTCAGAATGTCTTGGAATATCTGTAAGTTTTGTTTATGGTCACTGCGTTCCATGTGGAATACGAATGCAGGTTGCTTCTCAATATTACCTGCAACAGAACTGGTGCCAGGTGACATTGTGGAAGTTAATGGTATGTTTTTATCTCACCAAACCCAAAGTTAGTGGTTTTCTTAGACTTTTGCTAAATTCTGAAAGGTCGTTTTTCCTTGTTTCTCTTATGCTAAACAGTGGGCTGTAAGATTCCGGCTGACCTGAGGATGATTGAGATGTTGAGCAATGAGTTATGCGTTGATCAAGCAATTCTAACAGGTGTTTCATCTGTTTCCTTTATAATTTTAGCTTTTGTAGCTGCAAGAATTCAAGATGTCATTTTGATGATTAGCTGTATGTTCAATGTCTTGTTAACCGTTCTATTTCAAACAACTGGAATCTGGCTTTTGGATTTTTGTAGTAACTTATTGTGAAGACATTATTCACAGCAATTTGTAGAGGAAGTTCTGATATTCACAAATTCACAATGATGTTCTTAGCTTTGAGTTCAGTTATCCCAGCAGCTTTTGTAGAAATTGTCTTAATGATGATTTTGACTCTTATGTCATCTTGTATGGAATCGGAGGTTTGCCTGATTCAGGTCCACTGCATTCATACCCTAATTTGGGGAAAATTTTGTCGGAGAATTGCAGGTGAAAGCTGTTCAGTGGAGAAAGATATTGACTGTCCTGTAACAACAAATGCTGTCTACCAAGACAAGACTAATATTTTATTTTCGGTAGGAAGACTAATTCTTAGCAGCACTTTATGGTCTTAATTACATGTATTGCGGCTATTGCCTTTACTGCCTCTTAGGGCCATATACAAATGCTTTTCATTTTATTAATCTTGAGTTCATTCATGGTTACAAGTTCAGTGTGTATTAGCTTATTTTGTTTTTCTATTTGTCTATGTCTATGTTTGCTGGAATTTAGACTGTTCGACCTTTTTCCACTCCCTATTTCTTGTGCCAATTGTCCTTGAATAGTTATGTTGTGTATAATCTATCTTGTCAGGGAACTGATGTCGTTGCCGGTAGGGCAAGGGCTGTTGTTGTCGGTGTTGGTGCAAACACTGCTATGGGTAGCATACAAGATTCTATGTTGCAAACAGACGATGTAAGCTATCTTTATTCTTTTTTGTCTGCTGCCTGCAGGTGCACCACTAACTTTTTATTGATTGTATCAAATTCGTTTCAACTGATTAGCTTATTATTTTTCACCTTTCGGATGATGTTAAGGGGTTTGGTATACTTGTTTCCTGCGCATATTATAGCTATACCATGTTGACTGTGGAGGGTTTTTTTAATCTGTTTTGAAGCATGTTACGATATAGGAGTCCATATTTTATTACTTCTAAAAAATGTTTTTGTTGCAGGAGGCAACACCATTGAAAAAAAAGCTGGATGAGTTTGGCAGCTTCTTGGCTAAGGTGACATGAATGACTTTCTGAAATTTTGAAAAATTTTCATATAGAGGAGATGCTCCGATTATAAGACTTTATTAGGTATCTTGAATAGGATGGAGTTTGTTTTTTTTCCTTCAATCTCAATTTTCTCATTTATTGGCATCCGCTAGTTGTCTGAGCACGTGTGGTCTCTCTTAAATGGATCCGTTATTAACTATGACTGGCAAAACAGACTGATATACTTCAGAGATTTTAGTATATTTAATTTATATTTCTTGGGTTTCAAGACATTTCTTCATGTTTTCCCACAATGTATTAACCCATGCTGTTTTGGTAGGTTATTGCTGGAATTTGTGTACTTGTGTGGGTTGTCAACATTGGCCATTTTGGCGACCCTTCTCATGGGGGATTCTTACAAGGCGCAATTCACTATTTTAAGGTGATGTATTTTAATATCATGTTATAGCTATCTTGAATTCATAATATCTCCCTCATTTTGTGTTTAGAGATTATGTGATTTGAAACTAGTTACACTTCTGCAATGAAGTCTTGGGAACACATAGATGTTTCTTGCCTCTGTCATCCCTGAAAATAAACACAGGGATATGAAAAGAAGGGCAATTGAACTATCAAGTCATTAACATACAAGCTTTCAATATTTAAGTAGAAAGAGCCATCAAATAAATTCACGTCCTGAAATGAGAGTGTATTGTTAAATTTCATTATCCACTACTCTTTTGACAGAGCCAAAGATGGATGCTAAGCATGGTTGTTTGAGCTTATTGAATAATAGTTTAAGTGTATAGTTAGATGCCAAACGTGTTACTCTATGAACTGTTAGATGGAGCTACTGATTTGCAGGAAAAACTGTCACCCTGCAATCAGGGCGCTGCAATATCTCAATAAATTTGTCGTATTCGCTAGATATTTTTTCCTATCTGGGTGATATCAATCTGGAAGCTCGTTATCTGAATCTGTCACTATTCAACCATTCATTTTGTTGTGCTGCCATTTGAACACACCAATAGTACGCAATTTGTTGATAGGTTTCTTTCTTTGTTCCTTTTTATCCAGATTGCAGTTGCGCTTGCAGTAGCAGCAATTCCAGAAGGTCTTCCTGCTGTTGTTACAACGTAAGTATTCACTATTTCATATGATTTTCTGGTTCTGGCATCCTCCATTTTGAGTCAGCTGACGCCTGGAAAGACTGATGGAAACATGTTCTTTAGTATTAGGTTAAGTAGCAATTAGTTTCTCAATCAGCTCCCTGTTAGTGAAGATATAGGAAGAAGATGAATGGCCTTACCTTGTATAATAATTGTTGTGTTGAGGACATATGTTGGACTAAAGATAGTTTGTAATGTTAATGAAAGTTTGGGAGGGACAAACATGTATAGGGTAAAATTTTGTGAATGGCAGGCATTTGTTTCTTGATTATTAATGCTGTTGAATTAGTTTAGGTTCATTCACATTTAGATCGATGTGTTTATAAAGGCTAATGGTTTTGCATCTAGTCATCTTTTACATTGGAGGTTACTCTTGGTTATTGTATTGTGCCTTAAAATTGTTTTGGTGCTTTTACTATCTAGGTGTTTGGCCCTTGGAACAAAGAGAATGGCTCGGTTGAATGCCATTGTACGATCATTGCCATCTGTTGAGACTCTTGGTTGCACCACAGTAATTTGCAGTGACAAGACTGGAACTCTAACAACCAATATGATGTCCGTGTCAAGGGTTGTTATTCTAAACTTAATGCTTGATGATTATAAATCATATTACCATGACCTCATGCATTTTGCAAGTTGCACTATTTTCTTGACTATTGAGGATCTTATTTTTGGCTCGTGAAGCTCTATTTGTTTGGAAATTTGCTGCTGAATAAATATAAATCCCATTTAAACTATGATACAAAAATTATGGATTGCCATTTTCAATCTGTTTGTAACTGACTTTAACAAAGATTGATCGAAATCCCCCATAATTAACGTCTACATGTGCATGGACAAGTTGTGTTTACGTGTACAAGTAGTTAATTTTAGTAGATGTGTTTGCTTAGGAATGGTTAACATTTTTCTCATAGATCTTGTGATATATGTTTGCAAGTGTGAGGAATGTTAATTTTTTGTTAAGGGATTAGGAGCAGCTAAGAATTTACTGCTAGATCTGTGTAGACTCGGTTTATTGTCTTAAATGTCATATTTGAATTGTCTTATTCTTTTTCTTATCGTTTCTTTTTGTTATGTAACTACTTTCAAATATTTATATTTCCCTCATTTCTTGTATTTCAGATATGTGTAGTCCAATCTGCAGAGTATGGTCCTATGATTAGTGAATACAGTGTGAGTGGGACGACATATGCCCCAGAAGGTACCATCTTTGACAGCAATGGGATGCAGGTAACAATTTCTGTCCTGTACTTCACATGTAAGCCATTATTCGCTCATGGTGCTGATACAAGGGTGGAGTTAGAACGTGCTCACAGAATTGTTGTTATCGTCAATCGTGCAACCTGCTATAACTCTCACAATTTTCAGGACAAGATTTTTCTTTTGGTTTGCAGCTGGACTTTCCCGCTCAGTCACCTTGCCTTCATCATCTAGCAATGTGTTCAGCACTCTGTAATGAGTCCATCCTGCAATACAATCCAGACAAAGATTTGTATGAAAAAATCGGGGAATCAACAGAAGTTGCTCTTCGAGTTTTTACAGAAAAGGTTAGTGTATTTATGGAATTATTCTTTCACATTATGCCTTCCACCACGAGGGTAATCAGAGTAAATATTGACCATGTTTTCTTTTCTAATTCCAAGTTGGATGTACACTTTTCAATGAGTACTAGTCTAATTTGGACAACCTCTGTTTAGAATTCTACTTGAAAGGGCAGTTTACTACAACGTTGCTTGCTTTCCAGGTTGGCCTTCCAGGTTTTGATTCAATGCCTTCTGCTCTAAACATGTTGAGCAAGCATGAGCGTGCATCATACTGCAACCATTATTGGGAAAATCAGTTTAAGAAGGTTCAAATTTTGTGGAATCTAACGTTTTGGCTTTGTTTTCTGACTTTTTACATATATTTCTGGGAGAGAGAGAGATAATAGCGTGAATGATGGGCCTATATAATTCAACGAAACTCCTTTGCCCTTTCATCATTTATTCATAAACTTGATTCATCATCGCTGCTGATTGTTCTGCAATTGTCTGTGAACAATAAAATATACAAATACTGTCCAATTAATTCAAGAATGTAGTAGCCTATGTATCTCTAGGTTTTTTTCCATGATGAGCTCTGGGAAGAAGCTTATAATTTCCTTGCTAGATCTTGAAATGTTGCTTCTTTAGGGAACGATTAGGTTTAAGAGCATTAGCATCATTAGAATTGTATACTGACCTCAAAACATTAGTTTTTTTATAAATGATTTGTAGTATTTTTATGGAGTGACGAATGATTTTATTCGTTTTGTAATCAATCATTGACAGGCTTATGTTTTGGAGTTTACTCGTGATCGCAAAATGATGAGCATCCTTTGCAGCCATAAGCAAATGGATGTGATGTTTTCAAAGGGTGCCCCAGAAAGTATAATTGCTAGGTGCACCAAACTTCTCTGCAACAATGATGGTTCTGTTGTTCCTGTAACTGTTGCTGCCCGTGCAGAGTTGGAGTCCAGGTTCCATAGGTTTGGCCTCGAATTGTTTGATGAATATTGAATATAATTTTTTTTTAAGTTCTGTTCGACGTCATGGTGCTTGCAGTGTCTTTCCTCTGGTATGCATTCTGTTCACATGGTTGTACATTGCCTTTGGTTCAATCTTCTTGAACTATGTAAAGCAATTACCTTTCCGGAAATCCCAAATTGTTTGATTTTGTGCTTTCCCTGTTAGATGGTCGATCTCAAGCAATGGAGGAGTATGTTAATGGATTATTTTGAACTGTAGTCGGTAAAAGGAAATTCTGACTACTAATAATGATGATCATCTTTCAAATCTTCTCTAGTCATAATGGGAATACTTAACTTTCAATTTTCTGATATTAATCCAAGTTTGGGCTTATGTTTTGGTGGTTGTTTACTTGTACTTTTTACACATATACATGGTCTGAAAAGAAAAATAATTCTCGACATCAAGACTCAAAGTGTATATCGTTTTGGCCTCTTAAGTAAATGTCTGGCTTGGTTGGATAAACTGATTGTTGTTTGTCGTGTTCTGCATCTCAGTGAAGTTGATTTGTGGCATCCTACTTTCATTGAATAGTTTACTCTAAATGCGGCAATGCTGCTTTGAAGGTTTCAACTTTGAATAGCTTGTTCCATTATCTAGCCATTCTGAGCTCCGTATCAGCTTTGCAGAAAATGAAACATTGAGATGTTTAGCATTGGCAATGAAACCCATGCCCCGTGGCCAACAAATTATTTCTGCTGATGATGAGAAAGACCTGACATTTATTGGGTTGGTACGCCTTTCTTTCAAATAAATTGTATTTAGATCATTTTTCCGATATTTCTAATTATTAATCTCCATCACTCTCTCAGACCAGTTACTGAAACCTTTACCTGTTCAACTTTATTGGGATCATGTTTCTTATTGGACTGTTATCTCGTCTTTCTGTGTCTAGGTTGGAATGCTTGATCCACCTAGGGAAGAAGTAAGAGACGCTATGCTTGCATGTATGACTGCTGGAATACGTGTTATAGTTGTTACAGGAGACAACAAGGTACTAAAAGAAAATATGCAGGCATGCCTTATACGCCTTTTCTTGATTATTTCAATCTTCTTGGTGCTTACTATGACTTGCTTGAAATTTCAGTCCACAGCAGAATCACTCTGTCGGAAGATAGGAGCTTTCGATCACCTCGCTGACTTTTCTGGTCTCTCCTACACTGCTTCTGAATTTGAACAACTTCCAGCTTTGCAGCAAACTCTAGCATTGCAACGGATGTCGATCTTTGCCAGGTGTTTTATTGCAGTACCTCTTTACTAACTTGTGGCCTTTTGTAACTGTAACAATCAGAATAAGTTCCTGAATAATTTATAATTCCCATGCATATTTCTTTTCCTTCCCCAAAATCCTAGGTATACAATGTTTTTTAAAGCCAAAAATTTCTGTTTTTTCCCCTTTCTGTGCAGGGTTGAACCTTCTCACAAAAGGATGCTCGTAGAAGCATTGCGGAACCAAAATGAAGTGGTAACTCCTGTTGTGATTCAGCTGCTCTTTTTCTGCCTTTCGGATACAGCTTTTTATGAATTGCACTTTTTTCGTTCAAGTTTCGGGTGCATGTTCATGCACATGGTGCATATAAAGCTTTGTTTTGAAATTCTTGTCTGGAATGCTTTTACTTTTAAGCATTCAACTCTTTTACCATTGCTCTCCTAGGTGGCAATGACTGGTGACGGTGTCAACGATGCTCCTGCGTTGAAAAAAGCTGACATTGGGATTGCCATGGGTTCTGGAACAGCTGTAGCAAAGGTATCACTTACTAGTGGTTCTTCCAGTGAGCATTCTCTATCACTGGAATTTTGTTGTCTTATTGAAAAACTCTGTGCCATGGTGGGGTCATGCCTTATCGTCTTCATGACCCTTTATTTATATGACTCTTTCTCTCACTTGGACATGGTAGTCCAGTGAGATGGGGATCCAGAGTAAAATCCCTTATTCCTCCCAATGTTGTAAGTGATAGCAAAAGAAAGGAAGTGACATTTCTTCCTCTCTTGAAAGTCTTTGTGATGAGAGATGAGACTTATTCAATTTTGAAATCAGATTTCACTGCTATAAATTGCAATTTATCTCAGCTAGCTGATTAACTGAACTACTCTTACGTGATTTATTCTTGCGTCTGTTGTCTTACATGCTCAAGTTGCTAGCCTGTGATATGTTAACATTGAATGGATGTTCCCAAACACTTGTGTAAACTCCCATAGCATCATCAACTTTTTTTTTTCTATATCTCTTTATTCGGAGCCAACCTATTTCTTTTCTTTCGTTGTTTTGGGTTTCAGAGTGCATCAGATATGGTTTTGGCTGATGACAATTTTGCTTCAATTGTTGCGGTATGTGATTTCTTGCATTTCTTCTTAGTTTTTGACATATCTTGTGCGCAGTTTTATGATTTTAATTGTTGTGTGGTGTTTAAAATTGTTACTTGTACCCAAAAGAAAATTGTTTGAATCCTTTTAGTTTATGTTTGTTTTAAAAAAAAAAGTACTAAAAATATCAATATATAATTTGAGCGTGTAGATCGTTTATAGTTGGTTTCAAACATTAAAGAACTAGGTAATCACATATGTTAAATAGATGACTTAGTTATATCAAATGAATTTCCGTTATATATGTACATGCATATGTATGTAGACATTTGTCTGACCTCTGAGATTATGCGAAGCTAATATACCGCTAATATGTTATTCTAGTTGACATGAGAGGCATGGGATCTTTACTTAAATATATCTTCACTAATCATTTACATTCTATAACAATAGTGTATCTTGGCCACCTGTGAATTTTGAGTAGTTCTTGAACATTTTCTTTTCTTGACAGGCTGTTGCGGAAGGAAGGGCTATCTATAATAACACGAAGCAATTCATTAGATACATGATCTCTTCAAATATTGGTGAAGTAGTTTGTATATTTGTAGCAGCTGTTCTGGGAATTCCTGATACCCTTGCTCCTGTGAGTTTGCTTTATTTAATTCAGTAACTTTATTCTTAGAATTCAATCAGGTTTCTTTCTTAAGTGATTTTTGTCCTCAAATTTTACCTTAAGTGTTTCCTCTTGATAGGGTTGTCCGAATTTACTGTTGTTTTACCCTGGAAAACAATCGCAGGTTCAGCTTCTTTGGGTAAATTTGGTGACTGATGGATTGCCTGCCACTGCAATTGGTTTTAATAAACAAGATTCTGATGTAATGAAGGCGAAACCCCGGAAGGTAGGGGATTCAGTTTTCCAGATAGTTACAATTTGTGGAGTTTTGACTATATCTCGAAGTAATGTTGACATGTTCACATAATGACTAATTTTCTCTTCAGCCTCACCTAAGTTTCAAGGTTTCTAGTGATGCAAAAAATGTGTGAAAATTTATCATTTTACTTGTGAAAGCTTTTATTTGGATGTCCACTCCATTGTGTGGCATTTTCTTTCTTAGTCTTAACCTGGCCTTCAATTCTCATGTCTGATTGCCCTGATTCCAGGTTGGTGAAGCGGTGGTCACTGGGTGGTTATTCTTCCGATATTTGGTTATCGGAGGTAAATGCAACAGGGTGAACTGTAAAATTAATTTGATTCTATCATGTACATCACAGAAAGAATTAAGTTTTCAAAAGCTACGATTCCGGAACCTTGATAGTTTTTTTAATGGCAATTCTGTGCCTTCCTGCATCACTCCAGGGGAAGGAAATGTAAGTTGGTTTGATTTCCATTGCAGTGTATGTGGGTCTTGCAACGGTTGCTGGCTTTGTATGGTGGTTTATTTACTCTGATAGTGGCCCTAAACTGACTTACAATGAACTGGTGAGATTCTGCAGGCAGTCATTAATTGGCTTGTATCGGTACATTTTTTTTCACCTGGTTTTTGCTGACTTTGTCAAATTTTCAAGAGTTGATTTTCCTCGTAGTTCTTTGCAATATCATACCAGAAGTTTCAGTGCAACATGATGATCCTTTTCAGATGAACTTTGAAACTTGTGCTATGAGGGAGACAACTTATCCCTGTAGCGTATTTGAAGATCGGCACCCATCTACTGTGGCGATGACTGTACTTGTCGTTGTAGAGATGTTCAATGCTCTAAATAATCTCAGCGAAAACCAATCTCTCTTGTAAGTATACCTCCTTGCTCTCCTTTATGGAAATTCGTAACAAAAATCTCTCTGTTGACCTTATTTCTGTTATGATACGCTAGAGCGTTTTAGAAACACTCGAATTTAGAGTCTAACTCCTTGAAATTTTAAGTACTGTTTGGTATGCCATTATGTAGAATGTTACATCTGTTTGATATGATTGTGGATTGTTGGCTGTGTGATTATTCACCTTTCTCAGTCTGTAAAAGTGGAGTCTTTGTCATATTTCTATATCTACGCTTGTTTGTAGTAGAGTTTAGGTCTAACCTAGATTGGTGGTGTGTGATTTCAGTGTTATAACTCCGTGGAGTAATTTATGGCTTGTGGGTTCAATAATCCTGACGATGGTTCTGCATGTGCTAATACTATATGTTCATCCTTTGGCAGTTCTATTCTCTGTAAGCTAATCTTTTCCACAACCCCGCCGTATTAACTGGATATCTTTTTCTTCTTTTTAAGAATCCCGATCTCATTTGTTTGTGCTTCACAGGTCACTCCTTTGTCCTGGACTGAGTGGACCACAGTCCTGTACCTTTCATTTCCGGTAAGCATCTCCATATTAATCTGCTAGGTTTTAGTTTTCAAAATTTCCCGGGGAGCCCTTAAAGTGGAGCTTTTAGCATCGGCTTTTTTAGGTCGTTTCTAGTTGTAAACCCCGAGTTGAAAAGCCAAAATATTGCAGAAAGTATTGAAAAACTTTGCCAGTGCTCAAGGCGGTGAAAGTAGGATATACATTGATGAAGTTGTCTGATTGATGCAAATCTGTACAAAAATTAAACAAACCCTTATAATAGGGAGATCTTTCAGATATGAATCAGAATTTTCATGGCTTCCCATCTCTATATGTATTATATAGGCCATGTTGGAAACTTAACTATTTGCTACTCTTTTTGTTTCTTCTGTGCCTACTGTAGGTTATCCTTATTGATGAGTTCCTGAAGTTCCTCTCCAGAAACAATGGTATGTTTACTCTCTCTCTCTGCCCTTTTAACCGATTCACGAGCCCGTGTCAAATGAGCTAAAAATAATGCCGATGACTAGTAGAATTCCCAACCTTTCTTGTCACTATCCTCTGCTCGTAAAGCCTTTGCGATATTGCTGCACCTCGTAAATTGACGCAAGGGATTGATTTTCTTCTGGTGTGAAATCATCTTTAGGAGAGTTTTGCTATTCCTGTCTCCTTGGTACCGATGTGTACAGCTCAGGAAACCCGATTCCAATATTCCGGTTATCGCTATCTGGTATATTCCGACAAAGAAATGACTGGTCCTCTGTTTTTTCCCCTTTTGTAGGTGTAGGCATAAGGTCGAGGTTCAGAATGAGGAGGAGTGATCTACTCCCCAAGGACCAACGTGATCAGTAGGAATTTCCAGACAAAACACCAAACAGATGAAACCTTATAAAAAGAGTTTTGAGGATCCAACAATACACCCACAGATCTTTCTTCTTTTTTTTTTGTACCAAAAGAGTTTACATACCAAACTGTTTAACTTTGCAGTATTGCTTCACCAAGTTCTTGCATCATGCCTTAAAAAAAGTTAATTAAATGAATTATTCAAGTTCCGGATGTCTTTGGGTTTTACAGAGGTTTCGGGTGTCTAAGTTAGTTTGGAAAAAAAAAAAGATTAAGGTACTTTTGTATTTTTTTTTTAATAAATATAAGAGTACCTTCATAATTTTATTATTTTAAAATAGAATTATTGGCAATTTTGTAATTTTATAAAGATTAAAAGGTACTTTCATATTTTTTATAAATATAATAATTATTTTTATAATTATAGAGCATGGATTTATGAAACAGTACCAATTTATAAAAATATTTTATTTTAAAATATTTGTATATACAATAACCTTAATTGATTTTGGGCAGCCACCTCCCTCAAGTTATAGTACTAGTCCAAGAATCACGAAGACGAATACTAACCATGCTTTGTAATCTATATATATATATATATAATTTAATTGTAACGTGAACAAAATGATTGAAACATAAGTCACAGCCATAAAAAAAAAAACAACGAAATATATGTGTATTTACACGATTTACATGATTCTAATAATGAAAAATAATAATATATAGAATTACATTATTTTGATTAAAAAAAAGAATTACTATAAATCTTCCAATGAGCAAATGGTCTAACTTCGGTTCTAATATGACTCGACAACTGTAAATAATCTTCACAATAGTAATGAAATTTTCCTTACAAATTTTGCAACAAAAGAAATCCTAATTGAATGAAAATAACAAACACAAAGGCCGAGTTTACTTAGTTTTGATAAATTTTTATTTTTAATTAAAAAAAACATGCATTTTGCCCCAAAAAAACATGTTTTTCCATTAGCTGCATATATTGGAATATTTCATCAATCCAATTTATTTCACATTGTTTTATGAATAAAATGTTTTGAAAATGTCGTTCCTAAGAGATTTTCAGATACTATAACATAAAAATTAGAAACATAAAAAAATATGCAAAAAAAAGTAGCAATAATATATAAGTTCTATTATTATATAAAAATTTGAATCAACCATATTCTTTACCTACCAATTCAAAAGTAGATTTTTCAAATGACTTGAACTTCATCATTTTTTTTTTACATTATCCCTAAGTAAAACTAGAAAATAAAGATTAAAAAAAAGGAATTAGAAATTTGCTTTGCCTGAAACAGCATAGGATCTGCTTCTGGGATACAAGATTCTATCAGAAACCTTATGACTGAAAGAACCTTCTCCTTCATCTTCTTCCTCATCGATCCTCGTCATCCCCACGCTGCTGCTCTTCGGCAACCCTCCTCTCGCTGCCGCCGCCGCCGCCACTCGGCTCCTCTGCTTTTCCCGCAGGAACATCTCAATCTCGTTCTTGTGTCCGAAGCTCCTCACCGAGGCTGCCCTGACGAGCTCTCTGTAATCGTCGGCACCGTCTTCTTCGCCGGAAAATGATCCCCAGGAGACGGCGGAGGAGGAGCTCCGGCTTCTGGGCAATGCGGCGGAGGAGACGAAAACGGCGGAGGAGTAGTGGGTTTTGGCGGCGCAGCCGGTGATGCTTCGGACGTAGAGATCACGGGCTTTGGTGAGAGCTTTTATGGGTATGGAGATGAGTCTCAGGAACTTGTTGCTGCTATGGTTTTGTCCCTTGTTCCTCATCCTCCTGTATTTTTTTTCTTGTGTTGTCTTGATCTTTTTTTTTTTGGGTGAGATGGTGGCTTTGGGTTTGGGATTATGGAGTTTGTGCTTTAAGGGTTTATAGAAGATGTTGATATTAAATACATTATCAATTCTTTTTCAATATTAATGTACATAAATATAATTATATCTATGTATGTATGCATGTATATATGTATGTGTAAGAAGTGAAAATTGGTTTCAAGAAATGAGAACCGAAGTAGATGTTTGACTCGAGCACAAAAGATATATATGTTAGATAAGTACACACGCCGCCTCTTTTATCCAAAAATAAAGGGATAATTCCATTTAAAACTCTATACTTTTCTCTCGTCGCAATTTAAACCCTGTACTTTTTTTTGATCCAAAAAAACATTGTACTTTTAAAAATTGGCAAATAAAACCCTGAACGAAAAAATATATTATTTAATGCTGACATGGCATCCTAGTCATCTGCCACATCATCAATCCCTAATATTTAATAATATTAATTAATGCAAAATAAAAATAAAATAATAAAAATAAAAATAAAATTTTAAAAATTATACACATACATATATAATGAAATGATATATATATATACACATATATAAACATATTTATATATATACACACATATATATAATACATATATGTTTTATATGCATATGTGGTATATGTATTTTTTTTTCTAAAAATCATGCATATGTCACATATATATATGATTTTTAGAAAA
>NW_010965869.1:654889-660477 GCF_000463585.1 Tarenaya hassleriana | reverse complement strand
CATACATATATATATAATGTTTTTTGGGAAAAATACATATATAACACATACATATAAAACATATAATAATTATACACATATATAGATATATATGTATCATATGTATATATATGTATATATGTATATATAAATATATTTATATATGTATATAATTTTAAAATTTTTATAAACATGTTTATATATGTGTATAATTTTATGAATATATATAATTTTTAAATTTTTATTTTTATTATTATTATTTTATTTTTATTTTTTATTAATTAATATTATTAAATATTAGGGATTGATGATGTGGCAGATGACTAGGATGTCATGTCAGCATTAAATAATATTGTTTTTCGTTCAGGGTTTTATTTGCCAATTTTTAAAAGTATAGAGTTTTAATTGCCAATTTTTAGAAGTACAATGTTTTTTTGGATCAAAAAAAAGTATGGGGTTTAAATTGAGACGAGAGAAAAGTACAGGGTTTTAAATGGAATTATCCCAAATCTATATATTTTGTCACTTAAATTCTAAGTACCAGTGTTTTTCAATACATTTTTAATTATCAATAATAAAATAATGCAATCCTCTCATATATATATATATATATATAATATGTATATGTATATCTAATGGTGTTGATATGGTGTAATTCCAAAATGGATGCAAGATGAGGGGGCCACCCTAAGACGAAGAAAGTTTTGGATGGGTTTGGACTTTGGGGAAATATCATCGCCCATAGAATTAGATTTGTTTACTAATTAAATTACGCACATATATATATATATATACTAATTAGATAAGAACACGTGTGTATACACGTATATATATATATATATATATATATTTCTTTTCTTTTTTTTTTTGGTAGGCGAAAGCGGAAATATCAACGTTCTAGAACAACTAAGGTTACTCCAAAACTTTACCAGAATAAAATATTCAATAAATAAAATATCAAGCTATAGGACAACTATGAAAATTATTTCGATGGATTCATCTATTAGAAGAAACTAAATTTTATTAACTTTTTGCTTTGTTTTATTTAAACATATATACATATTTTGAGATTGGTGAGAAATAGTTTTAATTTTTTTTATAACGGAGGGGTTGAAATCTTAGATTCCATATTATGTAATTTAAAAATTAGTCACTTATTATACCAGAAGCTATAATATATATATATATATGTACGTATAAGTAAATGCATATGCGTATGTATTTAAATTGTGTTTCTCATTGATGCAATCCAACTTTGACTCATGGCATAAGTGGAATATGACCTTCATCGATCTTATCACCCTCCGTCTTGTATTGAATATTGAATTTGTCAAAATTCAAATGGAATTCCCAAAATTTTTATTTTATTGATGTGTATATATATTCTACATGTACTAAATCAGATTAAATAGATTAAAATTGGATTTTGTGTTGTGTAGAATTTGAGTGAGAGACTCAAAATGTTGGTATGATTGCAATGGAAAGCAAACAGGAATGGATAAATTTATTAACTATTTCTTTAGGGCCAACCTTGTTTTTAAAAAAAAAACTTTATCAATATGAATTAAACAAAAAAGAAGAAGAGAATGGTTCGATCTCAAACAAAAACAAAAGTTGAGTAAATATTTTGTAAAGGACGTTACGAAATGATGGAACTATTGCTCTCACCCATCCATACGAGTCTTTTTAGCGTATTTTATTTTCACTCGCATGTATCTCATAAAATATTTTTCATAGGGTCATATATTCTAAGACTACTCCAAAGCAAACACACATCATTTGAAATTTTCTAGGAATAAACAATCAAAAAGATAGATGCATCTTGTTAGTATAAGAAGCTTAATCACTTCCACCTTTATTTCTATATCTCTCTGACCTAACGGTATTCGAGAGTCGTTCATTATCCGTATCCACTGTACTAACGATCACTCCCACCTTCATCCCAATATCGTCTGTTATATATTTCATATGTGATTATGGTCGAATTATAATTTTTTTACTTTCCATTTTAAATGTTAATTTTTTTTTGTTATGATTTGTGACTTTTTCAAATAACAACTCGAGACACTGGTAATAGATTATTTAAATGGTTATAAACTAAAAAATCACTTGTCCTAACAAACATTTATTTATAATTAATTGCAGTTAAACCAAATTGAGTGGTGGATGGATCAAATTCAATCCTAATGCTTCGAGTCTATATTTCATTAGAAGAAAAAAAAAATCTATAAAGAAAAATGATAAAAAGATAAATAAAATAAATGATAAAAAAATATCTATATTATCAATTTGCGTTTTTAGTTTAGGTTTCGCTTAGACTCGTATTTGTTAGATTAAAAAATATATTTATTTTTATGTCAAATTTTGGTTCGAAATCTATTTTTTATATTCAAAATTTTTATTAAAAATAAAACTAATTTTCTGGATTTCTGTTTGAATATGTATGTTATTGTTAATTTTTATTTATATTTAATCAAATTAGTTTTTAAAAAATCAAAATCAATCAAATGTTAGATCGAATTCGATTACTATCTAATTATTAATATTCATCCTTAAAATTATCTATTGATAATAAATACGTATTAAATGATAGATACATTTACACTAATTTACAAAATTTTATTTTGTACCATGAAAACAATAACTTAATTTTTTGATATACAATTCTATTGTTTCTGTTCTGTACTTAATTAACAAAACATTTAATACATATTTTGACGAGAATTATGATTAGAAATTTGGAATTTTGGCAACTGAGACAGGGTTAAGCCTTTATTACATTTTCTTATATGATTAGAAGTTCCTCTTAAACCGGAAAGATTCTGTGAACCGTCCAATTAGCTCTCTTAGATTAAACCGAACCAAACCGAAGATTCTCTGTCTTGTTCCCCAACTTGCAATCTGTTATCTCCTCTGTTTCGTCCTCTCTCTCTGTCTCCCCTGTCAATTTGCTTCGATTTGTTGATTCTATCCACTTTATAAGATCAATTTCTACACAAATATGGAAATTAAATGATCTTATCCCCAATTTATGATCCCAATATCAATTCCTTTGCAATTTGCAGATCTATGAAACCCTAGACTCCTCGATCGGCGGGATAATATTCCTCTGCCCAACTTTCCGCTCCCTCTCCATGCCTTTTTCTGGGTTTTCAGAAATCTGTGATTTTGCAGCTTAATCACATAGTTTCTAGGGTTCATAGGGCTTTTGCATGGATTTCTCTCAAATGCCCAATTTACATTCCCAACCTCAATCCCATTGCCAATTCGCATATCAATTGAAACCCTAGAGGGGCGGGGAAATCACCTTCCCTCTCTCTCCCCTCCATATCATTTTCTGGGTATTCAGAATTCTAGGATTTTTCAGCTGTAACTCTTAAGGTTCCTAGGGTATTTTTGTAGCATTAAATGGACCCTCTTCAATTGGCGGAAAAGGTTTGGTTTTTTCCTCAGAAAAGAAGAAAATGGCTGATCTTGTTGACGGTTTTTGGAGTTTCGGGCTATGGAGTTTACAGGGTTTACAATTTGCCATCAGTTGCGAGGAAGAGGAATCGATTGATGAAGCTCTTCGGAGCCATTGTTTCTGTCGCCGAACTGGTCTCGGATTCGGCGGGGACGATAAGTATTGTATCTCGAGACTTGAAGGAGTTTCTAAATTCAGATTCTGATGAGATTCCGAATAGCTTGAAGCAGATTTCTAAGATCGCGAAATCAAAGGAATTCACGAATTCGCTCGCTAGGGTTTCAGAGGCTGTAACCATAGGGATCTTTAGAGGGTATAACGTGGAATCTAGAAATTCACATGATTCAAATGTTGGATTGAATTCAAATCCTAGCTTTTCTGATAGAGTAATGGAGAGGGTTTTCTCTAAGGCAGGATCTGGATTCCTCTCTGTCGTTGTTGGTAGCTTTGCCAAGAATCTGGTTCTTGGACTCTACGGAGACGATTCTCGAAGTGGCGAAGAATGTGGGTTTGATTCTTCAGGAACAACGAAAACACCGAGATGGGTGAGCTTGCTCTGTGATGAAAAGTGTAGAGAGCTTTTGGCAGAGTGCATTCAGAGATTCACGAGCACTGCGGTCGCTGTCTATCTCGAGAAGACGGTGGGTATCAACACTTATGATCAGATTTTCGCTGGCTTGACGAATCCAAATCATCGGGACAGCTTAAGGGACATTCTCGTTTCGATCTGTAATGGCGCTCTCGAGACCCTTGTGAGGACATCACACGATGCCTTCACATCTTCAAAGTCAAACGATTCATGCTCTGCTTGTTCCATCATCGACGAGAGCGAAGAAACTAATTTCAAGAACGGCGGTTTCTTGAAGGATAAGGTGTTTTCATATCCCGTGAAGAGAAAAACCTCACCTTCCGGGTGGGGGGAGGCTCTCACCTCCACATTGGCAATCCCGAGCAATAGGAAGTTTGTATTCGACGTAACGGGAAGAGTAACGATTGAAACAATGAGATCGATCATCGAATTCGTAACGTGGAAAACATCACAAGGCTTCAGGAGGAGTTTCCACCTGTTTCAGGAAGAGGCAGTGGACAGAGGACGGCAAGTAGTTGAATACTTTGGTGCGAAATCTTCGGTTCTGGTGACCGTTTGCCTCGCCCTGTACTTGCATGTCCTGAGCGGTTTTCCTCGGGGTTCTTCCGCCTTGTGCTTAGCTTAACCCAGAATTATCACTCCTTTCAGACAGCTATTGATGAAGACAGGGACCAGAATCTTGCAAGCATTTAGCTTCATTAGGTAAAAAAATCGATTTGAAGTAGAAAGAAACTAATCAGCTTCATTCTCTGTGTTATTTGTTACAGTTGGAGCTGAACAGTGTGGACAAAGAGGTTCTTGTCGATGGAATATAGTTTCTAGTGGCTTCTTAGGACATGGGAATGTGGAGTCCTTTCCTTTTTTATGAATGAAACCCATGTTATACTGGGAATTTAACAAAAGTGATGTTTATGTGGAATTTGAGTGATAACTCTGGGTTATATATATGTATGTATGTATGTATGTATGTATGTATGTATGTATGTATGTATGTATGCATGTAGTGGAATGAAATGCAGGTCCAGGTGTTCAAATGGTGCATCCCCGAGTTTGCAACGCAGTTGCTACAAAAGCTCAAGAACCGGATCCATGAATGCAGGTACATTGGCTCTAACGAGCAAATATGAGAATGTGAAAACGTAAAGACATGTACTTTCTCGACGAATCCATCCATAACAACTCCAACTAGAAATCTATTGGAAAATTAATTAACATGGGTTAAAGTTTTTATGAATCAGAAACCCATCAGAGGGAATATATAAATGTTCCATTTATATATATATATATATATGTAATGATATAACGAGAGTGTAGGCATATGGATTGAACAGGAGAAGCACATGAATGCAACCACTCCGGTGTTCTAAATTAAACGACAAAGCTTTGTGTTTAAAAAAAAAAAGAATCATTTCAGGCAAAAAAAAGAGAGAATCCAGTGGGTTTGTGTGTGCATGTGGGTATCCACTGAACAAGAAGAAGAACATCCCTAACACAAAAGTAAAGTATTCATATATTCATATATATATATATATATCGATTTGTTGATTCTATCCAGAT
>NW_010965869.1:615514-654607 GCF_000463585.1 Tarenaya hassleriana | reverse complement strand
ATATATATATATATATATATATATATATATATATATATATATATACACACACACACACACATGCATAGTGCACCACCGGCCCATGAGAGGGCAACGTAAAAATAGAGGAAAAAATATTAAAGAAAATGGCACATGAGGGCAACGTAATTAATATATCAATTAGGATTTGAATAAATCAAATTTATATCTTATAATATGAAAAATAAATAAATTAACCGAGATAGAATACTTCTTGACTTTCAGTCGATGTGATGAAAGATTTTTTTTGTTTTCTAAGAAATATTTCTATTAAATCTTTTTCTTACATATTTAAAGATTTGGTTAACGAAGAATGAAAATTGTTAGATATAGGATACGCTTTTAAATTGTTCTCACATTTAGAGACTTTTCAAAATAATTTCGACCTTTTTGAAACGAACATTTTTCTTTTCATTCAAATGCTATTGTAAAATATGAAAACAGAGAAAGGAAATTTGTTGTGATTTGTAAACATTTATTATAATGGAATTATGTACAAGAGAATGAACTGAGGTTTTTTATACAAAAAAATTATGCCCTGATTCCAATATATAGATAATATCTAGAAAATACTATATTTTAAAATTCTAAAAGAAATATCTCTAAAAAAAATTATAATATAGAAACATATTGTGTGTATATATACACACACAGAGCTTTCCCTAGTTTGACTTAAATTCCTTTTTTTTTTGTGGCAAAGGAAAATAAATGTATTGGTTTATCCATTTACTTTCATGCTTGCTCTCTATGATTATAAAGAGATAACAAATCCAAATACACCAATTCGCTTCTATATATATATATATATATATATAAAGGAAGAAAATTGTTAACATTAGGAGTGGGACATATGAAAATCGTTTTTCGATCCAGCATTCTTTTGTTAGATTCTTAGCCACTAAGTTAAACTTAGGGATTGACCATTTTGGTTATTAACTAAATAGCCAAACCGAATACGATATAACCATAATTGAACGAATTCGATATAAAAACCGAACGGTTATGATTTTTTTAAACCCGAAAAATCCGAAATCGAATCGAATCGAACCGATTTAAAAAATAACCCAAAAAACCGATAGTTTCTTTGAAAAATGAGTTTTTTATAACAAAAAAAATCGAATCGGAACAGAACCAAATTTATATAAAAATCAAATTTTTTATAACCAAAATAACCGAATCCGAATATAACCGAATCGAAACCGAATCTAAATCGGAAATTTCCATCCAAACTAAACCTTATCTTTTCTTTCCTATAACGGAGTATTTTGGCTACCAAAGTTTAGATTAATTTTAGAATTTAAATTTAAGATTTTAATATTTTAATAACCGAAAAAATATATTATATATCTTTATTCTATTCCAATAAACAACAGATCTTAATCTTCACCAATAAAAAAATCAATTACATGGAATATTATTGATGTACCACAACTTAATTAACTAAACCTAATTGTCCTATGCACAATTTACCGTTTTATCCCTCATGTAATAGCAAAATTTTATATACATTTGGGATTTCGAAAAAGAATTATTTGTCAAAAACTGATTACGAAAAATTCGAACTTGCACTGAGATAACAAAAGAAGTCCAATTTCTAGACAGAGCAAAAGCAAATCATTTTTTTTTATAATTAACGTTATAGAATCTAGAACTAGATATTCAATCAACATACAATGATATTATACATACATATATTAAAGTAGTGCGAGAAACTTACAGCCACTAATCAAATTAAAAAGAAGCAAATAAAAGTTATAAGATGATGTTGCAAAAATATAATGACATTATTTATATATATAACGCATTTCAACCAAAATACAATGACATTATATATAACACTGTATATATTTATATATGTCTCTCTCTCTCTATATATATATATATCAAAGTAGTGCGAGAAAGTTAAAACCACTAACCAAATTAAAAAGAAGAAAAAAAATAAATAAAATCATGTTACAAAAATATAATCCTTTTATCCAAGCAGCTAGCGGACAAACATTGCCATTAATCTCTTTACCCTTAGATTTACTCTGACACAATGCTTCTTTTTATTTTGACGAAAGTACCCTTTATGGGTCCCACATGTTGCCACCTTATCCCCCTATATAAATAAGGTCTCATTTGTTCTCAGTACTTCCCCTTTCTCCTTCCCTTTCACAGCCCGGTTCACTTTGCAATAACCGGTTACCGACTAAGCCGTGTTTTTTTTTTTCATTTCAGCCAATGTTTTCAGCCCAAGAACGGGTTTATGATCCCTCGGCTGGTACCGAGATAACATGCGATAAATTTGAAGAGCTTCTGGCAATTCTCCAATCGGAAGAACCGTTGAGTACGAATTCTGGTTCCGGAGAAATAAACCGGAAGGTCCAACCGGTTGATGAGAGGAAGAGGAGACGAATGATATCAAACCGGGAATCGGCTAAGAGATCAAGACTGAGAAAGAAGAGATGGTTGGAGAACTTAACCGAGGAAGTGAACCGGTTAAGTTTCGAGAACCGAGAGCTCAAGAATCGGTTGGACATTGTTTTAAGATACGGCAACGATGTATCGAGGGAGAATAACCGGTTGAAAACCGAATCGGTTTGCCTCAAAATCAGGCTTTTGAAGCTGTACCGGGTTTTAATAAACATGCAAAAGTCACATACTTGACCAATCTTCAAACCGTTGAAGAATTTTGACACATTTTTTTTTTTGTCTATATGACTTCTTTTCTTTTTTTTTTTGGTAAAGTCTATATATACATGACTTAATTGATGTCCTACGTAAATTACATATGATTTCCATGGGCTTTGATTATGAGGTCATGCTATGTTTTCTTTTCTTTTCTCTATCTCGCAGTGTATTAATCCGAATATTATTTAAAAAAATCGTTAATCTCTGAAATAACAAGGGCAATATTTCAGTATTTTACATCCGAGTTGGACCGTCGAATTTGATATGGCTGCTACGTGAAATATCATCATCTACCCACCTAGAGACTTGGCAAATTTTGTTTATCAACTAGGAACAAATGTAGGCGTCTTCTAAACCGTTGTTTTTTTTTACATGAACGTGCAAAACTTAGGAAACATTCGTTTGGTTTATTTTAAAAAAATTAACATTATTTTTAAAATTGTATATAAATTAATGTAAATAATTAAATTAATTTCAGTGCTATTTTCGAACACCTTACACAGTACACACGCATATATATATATATAAAGGCCAAGAAAAACTAACGTAAAGTCCCATACTAGAATGGCGTAACGAAAGAGGAAGCCTTTATGAAATGTGCGTGCGTGCGTGCGTGCATGCATTCTAATTTCAAAAATACACCCACTAACGAGAAAAAAGGGAAACACCAATATTACCGATATACAAACATTAAAATCGATTCTAAATTACTCAAAATTCGTTATTTAAATCGTCGTCTATATATGGTCACACGTTTCTCAAACTATATATAAAATTTTTTTGGAGCATAGAACATGCGTTGGACCCATGACATGCGATGGAAAAAACTAGATCAAAATACGAGTCGAAATCTGTTTGTCCTTTTATAAAATGCATGCTCTCTCTCTCTCTCTATATATATATATATATAAACTTTAGAAATTCTCTTTCTCTCAATTGTCGGTCCACATCTTTATTATACGGAATTTCCTTAAATGTTCGTGATATGGCGAAAAAATGAATTGTTAAAAAAATTGATGCAAACCGATTTCCGTCGCAATTTTGAACATAATTACGGGTTTTTTAAACGGTAAGAATCTGATTATGAAAACGGGAAATGCAAATTCATCATCGAAATTTCGGACGAATTTGGCAAGGCACTCATATATTTTATATCCTTAAAAATTATTATTTACTATTTAAAATGATGAAAAATCTATATATTCCTCAATAATTTCCCATATTTATCTATAGAGAATTAGAAGTATATGGCAAATAATAGATACACATCTGTATATGCCATTGCAAGAAAGGCAAGTGAACGAACAGCTGCCGTGATTTTCTTTTGGGTGACTATAAAATGTCGGAAGAAATGTCCGAAAGCGGCAGGGCCTTTGTGGCTGTTCATATTATCAGATGCATGCAACGCCTTTGCTTATCTTGATTTTCCATGTCCCACCGTATCGATTAAAGTTTTTCCATGCATGAAAAAAGCAGATTTGATATATATATATATATATATATATATATATATATATATTTATATAATATACCTATGTGTATAAGCATGATAAGCTATAAGAAAGACGCAAATATCCATTCAAAAGGAGAAAATGTAAAAGAAATTTGCTTTTTTCGAAAGAAAAAAAAAAGATGTGGGGGTATCGCATTTACAAAAAAAAAAAAAAAAGAGAGAGTTGTAAAAGAAATAAAAAGAAATCCAAGATCAAGCTTCGTTATCTAACAGTTATAGCTCTTAAATTCCTTTTAAAAAATCATAAATTTGAACAATATATATTTGAGACTTTGTGTGCGAGTGTAATTAAAATCCTTTAAAATAAATAAGGAAACCCATATATTGAATTGATGTATGTAGAAGCTATTCACCAGACGTATTTATACTCTGAAAGCAATTTTTACATAGGCCAATATATATTTAGATCTCTGGTCGGGGTTTAAGGTTTTCAAATTGAAAGATAGATGTATAATTTGGAGCCAATTGAATTTCTATTTATTCGATTTTTATATCAGATTCTAATGGGAAACACTGATGTCAAAACGTATAGATATAGACAGATCTACATGTAATTCATTTGAATTCATGATTTTTAAGTCATAAACGATAACACTTTAAACGGTATGCCAAAATTCCCATTCGATCGTTACATTCATCTAATTAAAATTTTTTAATTTCATTGTAGATTTTATAAAATTTTGAACAAAATTATTAAATATTCCCTTAAATTAAAATTTTCCATAATAAAATTAAATTTATGCCTCCAATTATATGTTTTTTTGGGTCCGTCATTGAATATATATATTGTTTAAGAAAAACCATATTCTTATTGATGAAATTGAAATCACAAGTAATCTGACACTCATCCAAAACCCTAACGATGCATTTTTAGCAAAGATCAATTATAATAATTTCGTGAAAAAAATAGGAAATATAATTATTTTATTCCCTTGTGAGGGTGTTTTCGTAATTTCATTAACGTTCAAAAATTTCCTCGCGTGCTTGAAACGAGCCCAGCAGCCCGCTTCTCTTCACTCAAACTTGTCACTTTGACAGATTCGAAGAGAGACGTCTTCAGGTCAAGACCAAAGCGATTTCGGATCGGATGGAGAAGATCTGTGTGGCTGTGAGGGTGAGACCACCGGCGCCGGAAAAGTATCCGGAAAATGGAGCTGTCCACTGGAAAGTCGAAGACAATCGAATCTCTCTTTACAAGTCCCTTGACACTCCAATCTCCAACGTCTCTTACGCTTTTGGTACGAATTCCTGATTCTCTGTAGATCTCAAGGTTTTTGATTCGATTGGGTTTTGCGAGCTGTGATAACTCTTGGCGTTCGTTTTTTGTAGATCATGTGTTCGACGAAACTTGTACGAATGCCAGGGTTTACGAGCTTCTTACCAGGGATATTATCCATGCCGCAGTCGATGGTTTTAATGGTAATTCAAAGCTCCATAATTTGTGGTAATTTTGTTCTGGGTAAAAAAAATTCCCCACATTTCGGTGGATTTGATGTATGGAACTATCAGTGATTTTGGGGTGCAATCTTCTTCTTCAACTTGCTTGTAGAGTTTCTCGTGGTCCCTCAAATTCAATTCTTAGTGTTTCCTGTATACATTGCATGCTTTGCCCTTTTCTTCAGAAACGATTTCCTCGATTTTTCAATGACACCCTTGCTTTTCTGATGGTGTATGAAGTTTACAGAGTCGCAGGAAATGCATCTCAAGTTTCTTGGTGTTTTCCGCGGATTTGTTTTTTTCTCCCTGCAAATGTGATGATTGTTTCATGAGCGTTTTATTTTGCTCAAGCCATTAGTATAGGACTACTGGAGGAATTGTGCCTTCCAGTAGATGTTATAGGCTTGCCTTTGTTATATCTGGTTTTTCAATATGCTAAATTTGAGAAGCACTTAGCAACGGGTCTGCTTTCTTTCTTTTTTTTTTTTTTTTGTGTTATGTTGTACAGGTACTGCATTTGCTTATGGACAGACAAGTAGTGGAAAGACGTTTACCATGAAGGGTTCTGAAACTGATCCTGGAATAATTCACAGGGCAGTCAGAGATGTGTTCGAGCGAATAAAGACTGTACGTGCAGAGTTATGTGACAGGAACTCCATGTTCTAGATAGAACAAATCAATTCTTAATTCATTTGTTTCACTTTTTGCCTTTCCAGATATCTGATCGAGAGTTTCTAATTCGGGTTTCGTATATGGAGATTTACAACGAAGAAATCAATGATCTTTTAGCTGTTGAGAACCAGAAATTGCAAATCCATGAAAATTTCGAGGTTGGTTGATCTTCACAAGTGGATATATTCTCAATTAGCTTTTTTTTGAATGAACAACACCAGCTTCTCGTGCTTTGCAGCGTGGTATATTTGTCACGGGTCTCAAGGAGGAAATTGTCAATGATGCTGAGCAGATTCTAAAGCTTATTGATGCTGGAGAAGGTCTTAAGTCAAACACAAACCATGAAACATTTGTTTTTCTACAAATGTGATTTGTCCTATTTGTCTCTGACACAGTTTTCTTGGTCACTGTAGTTAATAGGCACTTTGGCGAAACAAACATGAACATTCGCAGTAGCAGGTCTCACACAATCTTCAGAATGGTAATGGCTCAAAAGCTGTGAACACAACCTTTCTTCAAGACCAAAGTCCTCGCTCTGATGCCATTTCTATGATATGACAGGTGATTGAGAGCAAGGGAAAAGAGAACAGCTCTTCTGATGCCATCCGAGTCTCAGTTTTGGTCAGTTATTGCTATTTGGTTAACTGCCATTTTTTAAAAAGCTTCCTATTACAATCTTTGCTTAAGTTAGTTACTTCTCCTTCGATTCTCAAATATGAGCATGTTTCTATTTCCATAATGGATCCTAGAATTTGGTTGACTTGGCTGGCTCTGAGCGTATTGCTAAAACCGGCGCTGATGGAGTTCGCTTGAAGGAGGGGAAGTACATTAATAAGAGCCTAATGATTCTTGGAAATGTCATCAACAAACTAAGTGATGGTGCAAAGCAGAGGTATTTTCTTACTCTTGATTCTAAAACATTTTGACATACTCTACATGTAAGATCTCTTGATTCATCCTTGTTATAGAGCACATATCCCATACCGTGATAGCAAGCTGACTCGTATTCTTCAACCTGCACTTGGTGGTAATGCTAAGACCTGTATTATATGTACTGTTGCACCAGAAGAGGTACTCTGTTTTATTTGGTCAGACTTTTAGTGTTTATGCTCTTATTGATCTTCTGGGACAAAAATGCAAGATATCTATCTCATCTGATGACATGCTGATGCATGTAGGATCATATTGAGGAATCCAAAGGAACCCTCCAATTTGCCAGCAGAGCCAAACGAATCACCAATTGTGCTCAAGTGAATGAGGTCTGCATGTAAATCTTTAAATTGACTGAATTCTGGTGGTTTGTAGACTTTACCTGCATTCATGTTATCATTGTTATGTCACTTTTATACATTCTCCTTTGTACCTTGCAAATAGATTCCTGTTATACTGTTATACATGTTCTCTTCTCCCATGCGTGTTGCGTCCTTTGTTATATCTTCCTGTTTCCCCACTTAGACCATACAAAATCTGACTCTGTAGAAATGCTTCATCAGATCTTGACCGATGGAGCTTTATTGAAGCGGCAAAAATTAGAGATTGAAGAGCTGCGAATGAAACTACAGGTGGTGATAGTCACATTAATATTTTAAATCTGACTTGAGAGGATACTGATACTGGTGGAATGTGTAGGGATCCCATGCTGAGGTGCTGGAACAAGAAATCTTAAAGTTAAGAAATCAGATGCTCAAGGTAGTTTTCTTTTCGATGTTTTACTATTGCATACATTGAGTGCTATGTGGACCAGAACACTGAGAACAAGAGACCTTTTCGTTTTTTGATTCTCAGTATGAGTTAGAGTGTGAAAGACTCGAGGCCCAACTAGAAGAAGAGAGGAGAACACAAAAGGAATATGAACACCGCATCAAGGAGCAACAAGTGAAAATAGACAATCTCAGTAATCTTGTCTCAAATTCAGACCTTAGGAGGAACCAGTCTGAGGTATGGATATAACATAGTGGATGCCTGAGTAATGTCCCTCGGATCTTGGGTTGTTCCCATATGGGAATTTCAATTTCACTAAAACTACTGTTTGGTATGATGTTGCTTAACCATTTCATCTATACATATTTTTAAGGATTTAAAACTGGACACAAGGTCAACAACTATAATCAGTCTTGGTTTCAATTCAAACATAAATCCAATCCCTAAACTGTGTTGAGTAGTATCAATTCAACAATAGAAACTCTTCACTCTTCATTAGGTTTTGTGTGACGGAAATCCTATCCATAAGCTGATTTGCTACCCAGATGTCTTTGTTTTTCCGAAAGTCTTGCTCAGTGTTTTGCCTTTATTTGCAGGAATTCATTAGTTTGGGACGTACATCAAATGAGGATTGCAATGGAAATGATAGCTCAGAATTTCCTGATACACCTTGCTTTAGATCAGCTTCCAAATCCTTTGTGGTTGCGCGGTCAAATTATTCAGGATTGTCTGATTTCAGCCCTCTGGTTGATTTCGAAAATGTGGCTGACGAAGACACATGGATGAAAATAAATAAGGGTTATAAAGCAGATCTTGATAAGCTCCAGTTTACTCCTTTCAGCAAAGTTCAATCCAGTCCGTCAAGTATTGCAACAAAGGTGAGTTCATTATTTACATCACACTTTTTATTCTCGTAGCAGTAAATTATTATTTGTACATGAAAAACTCACAGAACCACATTGAATGGTCATTATTGAGTGCATGTAATGGAGCCAAGCTTTTATTTGCTGTTTCCTTTCTGGTTTGAGTATCATTCTTAGTTTTTCCATTATCACTTCCTTTAAAATGATGAGGAGTTTGAGAAACTGTAGTATGTGCTGTAAGCTGGTCTCAATGCGTTTATTACTGTTTCAGGAATGTCTTCATGAAAATTACAAAGAAGACATGGAAAATCTTAGAAAGCAGTTTGAATTGCTGACCAAAGAGAGGGACAATCTTGAGGTTAGTTTTGATTGTTTTGTCAGATTTTTTTAACTGACACCTTAGGCACATTTTAATTTTATTTCTAATTTGATTTGATGTTCGACAAATTTACTGGATAGAGCCTTGAGCTGTGGCATTCCTTTGGTCTTCTTGAATTTTTATTGGATTACCTCCTTGAAAATTCAGGGAATTGTTTAATTAACAAAAACTCAAAGTGCAAAGCTTGTTATCTAGCACAGGTCTTGCAGCAGGAAAGTTATTAGTTACGCCTTCGTTTTCCATTTTATTCTTCATTTACTTCGACTTCTGTTGCTTAAGGCTTCATACAACTTGCTTCTTGCCATTGTTGCCTTCTAACACTTATGTGAACTGATAAAATGCGGTCGTACTGCCTATTTGTGCGTCAATTCATGTATTCTCAGAGAAAACACGATGAACAAGTACTTCTGAACAACCAATTGAAGGAAGAGATTTCTGAGCTCAAACAAGAAGCACTGCACATGAAAGAAGTCCCGAAAAGGTTGTTTGGATCTGTTGCCCATTGCAGAGATATCTACAAGGATGTTTTGTTCACAATGAAAGTAAGTTATATGCTTTTTCTACTGTGATCTACTTTGAAGTATCAATAAAACGACATAGTTCAAGTTTTTTCTTTTGGCAATTTGGCAGAGCTTTGTCCCCGACGAGGAATCTCCAACCTCAAAACTACTCTTTGGTACAACTGAAGTCACAAGGAGCCTTCTCTCGACTCTGGAAACACAATTTTTAGAGGTATTAGATGGTCAGATTGCAGCTACTGCCAACAATTGTTCATATTCATCTAAAGATCTCTGGGAAACACTTCACGAGAGAATGAAGAGCAAAGTCACATGTCTGCTATCAGATCCACAAGCAAGAGACCAGCTTCTTAATTGCCACAAGAAGGTAGACTCCTCTTCACTATCGTCACGATATCGTCCACCTATTGTATTTCTATTTTCAGTTGTGGTTGTAGGATATATAGCCTCTCTGATAAGGTCTTTAGTTCAGTAACCTCTGCATCTGTTGAAACCTGAGTTACAGTTATATCTAATAAATGGGTTTTCTCTTCCTGGTAATTTACAAATATAGAGTGAAATATTTTTGGTTGATTTTCTATTTTCTAGTACTAGTACTACTCCATAGCTTCAGGGAATCGTTTCATATGGTTGTTTCAGTATTTGCTTTTTTATGATCCGTTTGCATTACAGTGATAAACCGGTTTTCAAGTTCTATTTTCACCATACAGAGATATGAGGACAAGGGGCTCTCATTTTCCATTTTTGACATATGTTCCATAGAACCTTACCATATAACCATTCCTCTCATAGATCACATCATCAAAAGTATTCATGAAACTGATTTCTTCATTTCATCTAACTTGGATTGCTTTAACGGAAAAAGATAAAATAAAAATTCTAACCCTGTCCCACTGTTTGTATCCTCTATTGATGTCGGATCGGAGTAAACATATAAGCCTTTGTGATTACTTCCAGCTAAAAGGAATTCCTCTGTAATGCACATGTCTCATTGGAGCTCCATGCCAGGTTGCCAGACATAAGGACGGAAAGTAAACCATGTTTGAGAATGGTATGTCAGATTATTTTTCTCCTCTCTAAGACAGATTTTGGATGTGCTTTTAAGGGCTGTGCTGCTGGAAGAGAGATGGCTTCTTTGGAGGAGAAACTGAATGATGAACTCAACACCATCAAGCAGAAGTACAATGAGCTGGAGAAGAATTCACATTTCAGTAAGCAGCTTTTGGAGGATTCGAAAGAAAGCTACAGCATGCTGGAAAAAGAGTTGCAGCTCTTGAAGGAAGAACGGGACTCGTTAGTTGCAGAAGCATCACAAAGATGGAGAATGGTGGCAGATGAGAAGGAGAACGTATTGAAGGATCTTAACGTGGAACTGAAGAGAAGGAAAGATATGGAAGAAGAGATTAAGCAATTCAGCACTGCTTTTGCTAACAGGCAGAACTCACTCATGTCTTTTCACAGTGAATTCAAATCCAAATTGCAGAAACTAAGGTCTCAATATCCAAAATCTCCTTAGGATAATTTTTATTTTTATTTTTGTAGATGCAGAAACAAAGGCCTTAATGTATGTTTCTGATGCTGCGCATGGACAATGCAGAAACAGCCTTCAGAAATTCGAACATATTAACAGTTTCCTAATTAAGATATCACATTCATGTTTTGCTTGTTGAATCAATCTAAATTTTCACAAAGACTTCATATGATTACAACTGAATCATAAAAGAAATGCAAACACAATATACAATCTCAAACTGAATCATTACATGGAAACACTTTGATTCACATCCTTCCTCTGGTTCGGTATCAGTTTACAAACTTCAGAGACAGTCTTGAAACCATCTGTACCAACCTTGCAAGAGTATTTACCCAATAAGCCAAGAACCAAAGACCTTTTCCTCGTCGTCTCCTCATACTTTTATTCCATTCTTAGACATCGTTTTCTTTAAAAAGACGATCTGATCCATTCGGACTGAATTCTTCACATTTTCTGAGAGATTCAAGGAAAGGGCCATCCTCATTCTTCCTGAAACTCGACTTTGAAACCTTAAACGAAGGCTTCAAATGGACAGATAACAAGAGGGCACACCGAAACATCATCACTGTAATGCATATGGCCATGAAACCCCTCTGTCTGTGTCTGACATGGCGGTGGCGGAAGCTTCCCTTGTCTCTCCCAGATTTCTCCAGTTTTGTCTTCTCGACTTGAAACTCCAGGCCCCAGTTCTCATGAGAAGGGAGCTTTGGCTTTGGAACGTTGATAATCGAGTTTAGGATTCATTGGTGATGCAGTTTGATATATATGGGAGGTGTAGTGCTTATATAGGAGCGTGTTAGTGTTAATCCGAAACCGAATTTCCCAATTCCTGCACCAAAGTTCCTGATAATTTATACGTGAAATTGGGTCTTCATCGCTTTCACGAAATAATTTTACATGGTACGTGTTTTAGATAAGCATAAAAAATAGATAATTAACTTGCTAATGATGCAATTAACTCGCTAATGATGCAAAGCTGTAAAGTATGCATTTTAAATCGACACAGGTAAAACATTCCGTTGATTAATATTGTCATTTAAGAGCTTCTATGGTTGCAAATAAGTACGTAACGATTTTATGTTTCGACGTTTTCGTAACATCAAAATGCAATTCCACTATCAATATTTTTTTTAGAAATATATGGGATATTAAAAGTATAAACTAAACGGTGTTTTACTATTACTCTCTCTCTTTTTCTAATCACAGTTAGAAATATCATTAAAAAAATCATTCATATAGCATATAGAGTTAATTTACATATTGAATTTTATTGTTTCATCTTGGAAATATGCTTAAATATCGTATTTTTACACTATTCCACAATTATATTTAAAAACTAAATTAAGATGGTTTTGGTTTAATATACACTTTCACTTCAGTTGTTTACACAAAAAATCAGTTAGACGAATCGGGTTCAAACCACAAAAATTTTATTTGCTTTGTGTTTGGTCCTTGATTGTTTATAATCAATTCAAATTTTAATTTGATTATTGTTCAACTATAACGTTTCATAGTTATCATCCAAATTAATCAAATCGAATTGTTTTGTACTCGTGTGGATTTAAATTTAATAACTATTTAGTTGTGATATTTTAAAAATCCAAAAAAAACATATCCGAAATATGGAAAACCGAAATGAAATCCTAGAAGATTTAGGGGTTTTAAAACTCATTGGAGAAAACCCCAAAAATATTTCTGTCATAAAATTCCCAATATATGGGCCCATTCAAGCCCATGTATAAGAACCTCAAAGTTGCTTCTTCTCATTTATCGTGAAGATATATACATATACACAGTGTATGTATATATACACACACTGTGAATCTGTAGTTTCTCTCCGAGTGTGGAGGGGCGAATCCTTGCCCTAGTCACCACAGGTTATGTCTACTTCTCTCTCGATCGACAAGAATCTTCGACATCACTGTCGGGATCGGTGAGAATCTGAAGGCAAAGGTCTGATTGTTGAAGAAATCTGAATATAAGACGTAAAAAAAAATGGAACCTTTTTTTTTATGTTATTTTAGATTGGTTCATATCGTCATTCTCTGTTGATTTTCTGGGGAAATTCTCCGAAGCAACAAGATGGCGAGGCTCGGAGAATCTTTTCAAAGCTTGGGTACTTACGTTGCTGCTACGTCACATCTGTCAAAGTCTCTTCCTTTCTGCATCCGTAGATTCTCTCTCTGGTCAATGAAGAAAGAGCCTGATCTCGAATCCGCCCTCTCTAGAAACAGGAGATGGATAGTTAACAATCAGATCAAGAACATCATCTTAAGATGTCCGGATCAGGCAGCGACCGTTAAACATCTTCAGAAGAAGTTCAAGACCCTCGATCTGCAGGGGAAAGCTTTGAACTGGCTCAAGAAATATCCTTGTTGCTTCGATGTGTATCTCGAGAATGACCAGCACTATTGTCGTTTAACTAAGCGGATGTTGGAATTGGTAGAGGAGGAAGAGTTGGTGAAAGAACAGCAAGAGCCTGTGTTTGCTGAGAGATTGGCTAAGCTTCTCATGATGAGCGTTAATCAGAGGATGAATGTCGTGAAGCTTAATGAGTTGAAACGTAGTTATGGCTTCCCTGATGACTATGTTGTCAGGATATTACCAAAGTACTCTGATATGTTTCGGTTGGTTAATTACACCGGGAGGAAGAGCTCAATGGAGATTGAGCTCTTGTCTTGGAAGCCCGAATTGGCGGTTTCTGCTGTGGAATCTGCAGCCATGGAGCTTGGCATCGAGCCTAGTTTCTCGTGTTGCTTGCCATCTACATGGACGAAATCGTGGGAAAGATTTAGAGAGTTCAATGCTTCTCCTTACATCTCCCCTTACTCAGATCCAACGGGCTTGGTCGAAGGTTCAAAGGAGATGAAGAAGAGAACAGTTGGTTTGGTTCACGAATTGCTCTCGCTGACAATGTGGAAGAAGCTGTCGATTATAAAGCTGGGTCATTTCAAGAGAGAGTTTTGTTTGCCGGAGAAGCTGAATGTTCTGCTTCTGAAACATCCGGATATGTTTTATGTCTCGAACAAGTATCGGATCTACACAGTGCTTCTTAGGGAAGGCTACAATGGTTCGGAGTTGATTCACAAGGACCCTCTTGTGGTTGTGAAGGATAAATTTGGTGAACTGATGCAAGAAGGGTTGCATGAATATAACCGGAGGCGTCATTTGGTGAATTTGGAGAAGAAAAGAAAGAAAGGCATCGAATTCGTGAAAAGGAAAGACAAGATTCTTGATGAAGATGACGAAAATGAACGAGACAATGGCGAGGATAAACGTGACGGCCTGTTTGATCCGGAAGAGAGGAAACGGTTCTACAAGATCCTCTTTGATGATTAACTGATAAAAACTTCTTCTTTTTTGGCAAAGTTGCTACATTTGTATCCATATAGATGCTAAACCGGAAGAAAACTGGAAGAAGGATTGTGTTTCAAAGGAAGGGAAGATTCAGAATGCTGACAAATGAATCAGAAGATGGTGATACTTGACCCAAGATTATGATTTGATTACTAGAGTGAAGCAGAGGTTCAATGGCCAATACAGTGGAATTTCTCAGAAGCATACAACCACATCGTTTATCTCAAGAACCCAAAGAAATCTGATAAGCATATTGATGGAAAGATAGGAGTGAAAATACCAAGAAAACAGCAAACAAATGAAGCAGAAGATGGTGAAACTCTGTTCACGATTACTAGTAAAACAGAGGAATTCCGTAGTCTAAGCAGCCATTTTCTCCTTGGTGGCAGTATCGCCTTCGAGCTGGCTCAAGTTACCCTTCTCCTTGATGAGTTGAATATGGTGATGCTTGCAGTAGAGTTTGCCCTCATGAGCTACATAGTTCGATGGGCTGATAGTGCATCCTCCATGTGTGCACTTGAAGCAGCTCTTATGGTACAGAGTTCCATTCACCGACACCTTCAAGACATTTAAAAATGGCGTCCATGATCATTTTACAGTTTGTTGGAGGTTGATTCAGACAAGACATACCCATATTTGATGGTTTTGTTGGGATTCTGACCTTTTCGATGGGATACACAGTTTTGTCGCAGCCAACACATTTTTCTCGGGTCCCTGCAAACATGCTCGACACTTTGTTCGCCGCAGGTCTCTGTCAAAACCCTCAGATCAAACGTTAGAAGAGAATCACGACGAGCGACAAGATCATCAAGAACGTCGGTGCGGAATTTACCTCTCCGTCTGGTTTTTCGGGTTTTCCGATCTTTGGTGTCCCTGTATGGTCAAAGACAGAACATGAACCAAACTTTAGATTCTTGATTGTTGAAAGAGGAAAAACAAGTGCTATATCACATTTTACCATTTGTGCTCTGTCTATTGAGTTTTAGATATTTTACCTTCGAAGCTTTTCTCAAGACTTCCGGTTCTCTTGAAGAGCTGATCGAAATGTGGCCGACAGTAGAGAACTCCTTCAAATGAGTTGTAATTGCTAAGCTGCAAAGAAGGGAGATCTTTTCACTTCTGATTCATCTTTCATTGAACAAAATACCAGAGATTCCATCTCAAGATTCTGCTTCCTAATCCGCAAATCAAATCTTGTTTCATCAGATTCATTTTCAAATACCAGAGATTCCAAATGCTAACCAAAACCCATAACCCAAGATTCCATCTCCTGCGTTGCAGACAGATCTCTCACATCAGATCCTTCGGCATATAAGACACCAAATCCAAGATTCTACTTCCTTTCAGACTTTCATCTGATAAACAGACCCAGAAGAGGGAATGGAAAGAGAAAGCAGAATCAAACCCAAAGTTGTTCGCTTTTACCTTGAGAGTTCCTTTGCAGTGATGACACCGGAAACAGGCTTTGTGATAAACACGGTTGTCGGCAGTTAACTTGTCGACGAGGTAAACGGTTCTGTCACAGGCCATACATTTCTGGGTAGTTCCTGCAAACGCCATTGTTGTGTTCTTTGTGCTCTTGTCGGAATCAGACCAAACTCAGAGGCTTAAAACTGAAGATGATGATGATGATGAAGAAGAAGAAGAAGAAGAAAGAAGAAGAAAGATGGAAAATAATGGTAGCTTGTAAATGAGGGGACCAAAGAGATGGAGATGAATTGGCTTTTCTTTTCTTTTAAAGTGAAAGAGAATATAAAAAATAAATTAGAAAAAAGCTGTATATATTTTCTTTTTGCATCTGTGTATTTATATTTATATTTTTTGCGTTTACACCAAAAAGACAGAAGAAAATCTAAATCAGCGAGGGCAAAAATATTTAAAACTTTCAAAACATTTTTTAAAAATCTATATCTTGATTTCTAGAAGCAGAATCCAACATCCTTTAACAAGATGCGGTGATTAACAATTTGAAGATGATATAGTATTCAAACAAAATTATATAAAAGGGTCAAAATCTGAAATTTTTTCTATATTCAAAATTTTTGAATCTTTTCCACAAATTTTGAATTTGTTGCCATTTATCTGATTCGAAAGGATAAATATATAAAGATAGAGAGAGAGAAACTAAAAAGAAAAAGACAGCGTTCGGTGGATTTTGTTTCTTTGTCAATTATTCATGTCCCCCCAATATATTTTTGTATGTTTTTTTCCACATAATTGACTCGTCTTAATTAACAGGTAATTAATTAAGTAATTGGTGGATTAACACAGTGACTTAATTATGCTTAGCTTAGCTGTTAAATCCCATTTCTTTTCTTGGGTTCATTCCAACAGTTGTCTTTCTCTTTTTCTTTTGGTCAATCTTGAAGGAAGAAAACACAACTGTAAAGGATCTTTATCCGATTAAAGATAATGATTTAGGTGATTAGATTATAGTTAAATTAGTTGGAATTCTATATATATATATACACAAGTATGTATGTATATGTGTCTAGTGTGTGTATATACATATGTCAAACATGCTTTGCCATTAAGGTGGTTTGGGGTTGAGCTGTATTTTTTTACAAATAATTAGTTGGATTGATGAGTCGCCATTATTACATAGCTGATGGCTGGAAGATATTATGTAATCATTACATAATATATTATATAATCCATCATAATCATGATTTCTATAATTTTATATAAACATGCTTTCGTTTTGATATTTTATTTATTTATAATATATTCAGGACCGATATATCTTTCTCTCTTTTTTCTTTCTTTTTTGTTATCTAAACCAAATGTGACAATTGTAAGACAAAAACACATAATTTCTTATTTTGATTAATGTTAGAGGATATTTAATGAACTTTTACTTCATATAATTTGATTTTATGGAAATAGCAAGTTCAAAATGTTACAATTTTTATTCCAATATTTTAGTTATGTTCAAGATCCAACAAACACACCTTCTTCTATGGTGTTGACTGGTGGAATTGCAATCGCAATCCCGACGATTGCAGGCATTTTAGGCAATTGGTACTAACTGGTAGAAAAACTGCGGTTGATAGCGATTACGAGTGATTGTGATTTAGAACGATTGGTTGACAGCGATTACGATTGCGATTTGGTTTAAATTACAAAAAAAATATCATTTTATTATATACAATATTAATCATTTTTAAATATTTTTAATTAGTTTTTTGTGTATATATATATATATGTGTATATTTATGTATGTATATATATATATAGATGTATGTGTATGTGTGTATAGATGTATGTATGTAAATATGATTGTTTGTGTATATATATGTATGTTTGTATGTATATATGTATGTATGTATATATGTATTATATGTGTATGTATTTATATATTTCATGTATATATATGCATACGTAAGTTCTTTATATATATAATATGATATGTATGTATATATATTAATTAATATTAGGGGTATTTTGGTTATTTAATCAAAACGCTGCAAAACGCTATCGTAACGCAATCTTTTACCTGCGATTAAAATATTGATGTTTTGTTGCGATTGCGGACGATTGCGATTTCAACAATCACTTTTTCAATCGTCCGTAATCGCTAAAAGTCGCAATCGCTACGATTGCGGGTGACTGCTTACTGGTCACCCCATATATATCAATAAATTATTAGACATAGGTAGTAAAAACTTTTTGATTTCAGTTTTGGATGCGTCTCCTGTGAAAAAGACGACTAATGAAAAAGAAAGTTCGTGACATGCTGATTGAAAATGAGAGAGATAACGACGTTGTTGAGGTATATTACGAATAATATATAGAATTATAGATAATAAAAAGAGAGATATCTTTGGAACTCTCGAATGAATAGAGCTGCAGAAATTTATGGCTCTGCTATAAATGATTATCATATATTATTTACGGTTTGTTTAATGAACGAAAAAAATAGTCAAATCAGATAAGGTGGTTGACTCTATACCTTATGTTCGACAAATGATATTGAGTGACAAAAGAATCATTGCTTAAGTTACAATTGTCTTTTGGTTAAATTATCTCTAACTGTATTCTGTAAGGATAGTCATAATGTCTTATTAGATGCCACTTCTGATTTGTACCCGGAAATTGAATTTTGAGACTACTATCGTGTCGAATAAACCTATAGGATCACACAAAAAGGGATGAACAAATAACCTATGTAAGTTTAAGTTAAGAGTTCGATATTGTCAATTAATTAAAGATTAATGATCGAATTGGTGTTCTGATAAAAAAAAATCAGATTTTTGCTCAAAAGTTTAAACTAGATCGAGTTAGAACTAACTCGAATCGATCCAATTTTGAATCAGACTGAGTTAGACTAACTCGTACCGATTTAAATTAGATATCCTAACTTAAATTGAACCGCTTTAAAAGAAAATTGATTTGAGTTTCATTTATAAAAAATCGTGAATCTTACAAAAAAAAAATAAATAGGATTTCGAAAGTGCTTATCAAAAGGATTCATTTTCAATATCTAGGGTATGTTGACTTACGACTTTAGAACAATTCTAAGATCCAAAAACAAAATCCTAACTTCTTAGAAATTCTAGCACATAAGAGAGTCTCTAATCCTATTAGACATCATCTAAAGAGTTAGATTCTAATGCATCAAATGGATATCTGTATAGGGGTTTATACTCTTCAACACCTATAGATTATTTTGAATCTACATATCTACAAGCCATTAATTGTGTAGTTAAATCTCATCGATTCAAAAGGTTAGTGTCTCGTTTTTTGAGATCTTTAACATGCATATTGTATTCTTGGGCGAAAAAAAATTTATGTTTATATTCCACTAATTGAACCCTAGAACCGAATCACCAGGTAATTATGAATCAAGGTCAAGACACTAGAAAATTCAACAGGCAAAATAAGAATGATATGTTAAGTTATGTTTTTTGATTTGGAATTTGATGTTATTTAAAGTTTGGAGACTTCCAAATAGAGTAAGGGTTTTCAAGTTTTCCAAATAAAGTTAGCTAGTCACATGAGTCAAGAAGTCATAAGAATAATTAAATCAAATAAATTAGCAAGTTTTCTATCTCAAGAACTGCGAGTTTCTATGCATACGTGTGATATCCTGAGCTATGATAAGGGTTGTGAGTGATCATCGGTTCAAATGACACGGATAAGGAGCGATTCCTTAAATACTACTAGGCATAAGAATAAGGGAATGAATCAAACACATATGAATTAGAGAGATTCGAGATCTATATATGTATGAGAGTATACGGTGTAAAATAACTTAAAAAGAACTAGTTGATCTACTTATAACAACAAAGTATACCTATCTTTTCAGTTAAACGTGTTAGTTCTAGAACAATTTAAGAATGGATGACCTAGTGATAACATATATATTGGTGACATTTTGGTATAGGATACCTAGTGCATTTTACTCGGTTTTGCATATTTATAGGCATTCTAGAGTAATTTGGTCTCGATATTGCTTGGTTGCTTTCTTTGGTGTCAAAACATGTATTCATGCATAAAAGAGAGCAAAAGAAGTGGAAAACATGGATTACAGAACATCACAGACGAAACGGGAACATTTGGAGTTGTTCCGGTGAAAAACATAAAGCCTAAAAAGTCAGATCTTACAAGTTCAATAACTTCCAATCTACAAGTCCAAATTGCGCGTTCTCTACCTCATTGGAAAGCTCTCTTCAATATCTACGCATAGACACCATCGCACAAATCCGACGTTGGAGTAGAAAGTTATGAACAAATCTATCAAGCATGTTCGAGTTGAAGAATCGACACGGACCGTGTTGCATTTGACACGGCTGTGTTGTGTTCGTGCTGAAAAAAGTGAAGTTTTGCTTAGTGAATTGACACGAACCGTGTAGTCATTCGACATGACCGTGTTGATTCAAACTCGCCCGTGTTAAGCCCATGTCTAAAGTGCAGATTTTTAACAGAGAATTGACACGGACCGTGTTACATTACGGGAAAACTTTCTATTTTGCATATGAACTTCCATTTTCAGCAAAGGAAGAAGCCCAACTGCCAAGCAAATAAATAGAGGACGTCTTGGGCTTCGGAAACTATCGAGAGATCACAGGAGAAGCCAGAGAACTCGAGAGAGAATCAAGACGGAGTTTCCCGGGAGCAGAGATTGAAGAATCGTCGTCGAGAGATCGCTGCGAGTTTCTTTATCTGTTTCTATGTTTCTTCTTATTGATTTGAACTCGTTTGTTGTTATGGGTAGTGAGTAGTCGTTTCACTGTAGCTAGAGATTTAACCTTGTAGGGATTTTTTTGGTTTTTATTTTCCGAGACTACGTTACCGATACTCGGCGGTTTAATATAATTGAGTTTATTGCTTTTGATCTTCTTGGCCTGTTGATTGATTGATCTTAGATTCTGATTTACAACGAGAGTTGGAATTAGATTTGGAACGAATTCATTGAATGAATTGATTAAGACTATTGAGAGATAGGTTAATCGGTTTAGAAACTGTGATAGTGATCGTTAATGCGTTTGATATTTTAATCTATTAGGTTGAGAGATCGATAGGTTAAATTATTGGATAGTGGATTTAGGACTTGAGAAAACCAAATTTGATATTAGAACTTGAGATCCCCGATTAGAGTTCGATATTCGTAGATTATCCATCCTTAGAAACAATATCTGCGCATTAAGGTTATCCCGAAGCTACGGTGGTTTAATTTCTGATTTTACTTAGTTTATTTATTGCTTTATTTTCGGTATTCATCTATTCCACCTGCTATTTCCTGATCTGATTCTTAGTCGAGTCTTGTCCTTAGTGTTAATTATTCCCTGTGTTCGATCCTGGTACTACAGTTGATCTGTATCCTTGCGGTATTCGTTGTATCTAGGTTTTTATCACTTGAGCATTATTTCTATACCTAAATTTATGTTATCAAGTTTTTGGCGCCATTGTCGGGGAATAGTTTAGCGCTATGTATCCTTGCGGTATTCGTTGTATCTAGGTTTTTATCACTTGAGCATTATTTCTATACCTAAATTTATGTTATCAAGTTTTTGGCGCCATTGTCGGGGAATAGTTTAGCGCTATGATAAAGATTCCTTTGAATCTAGATTTTTTTTCTTTTCTTTTCTTTTTCTTTTCCCTCGATTTCTTGATCTATTCTTTGTGTTTGTTCGACTTTCTGGTGTGCAGGTTTCCGGTGTATGACCAGGAGTTCTGGGCCTGACAACCTAGTACCTCTTGACCCTGAAATCGAGAAGTCCGCTAAGCGCAATTTAAAGAAGAAACGACGCAAAGAAAGATGGAGGAACGTGTTATAGTTGCTGAGAACAACAATGACACTTATGGGGCATACCTTCAGCCTAAGTACATTCAACAGCTTTCATGCATTCGCCGGCCTGACATCGATCGTAACAATTTTGAGTTTCAACCGACATTCATCAATATGTTGAGCTCATCGGCTTTCAGAGGTAGACCTAACGAAGACCCGATCCCTCACTTGACTCGATTCAAGCTACTATGCCAGTCAGTGAGGACAGTCCGCGGAGTAACCGATGAGTCTCTCATGCTCATAGCCTTGCCATTCTCCTTAATGGATACTGCTCTGGAATGACTCCACACACTATCTCCAGATTCCATATTCTCATGGGAACAGATGCAAGAAAAGTTCATGCAGCGGTTTTTTCCCGCTAGCAAGACCCAGCTCGCGAAAGAACAGATTAACTCATTTTTGCAGGAACCTGATGAATCCTTACGTGAAGCTTGGGATCGCTTTCAAGGATACCAGAGAACATGTCCTCACCATGGATGGGATAAAAGGTACCTTATTTCCACTTTCTTGCAGGGATTAAAGGAGGACACTCAGGTTCTTATTCGAGTAGCATGTGGAGGAAGCCTCAACGAAAAGTCATTCGACTTCATAGAGCAACAGATCAACAAGATGGCCAACGAGTGTGCTCCTTCTCACGAGTTTATCAGAAACGTTAGCCTCAAAGACAGTCGTGCAGGTAAGGAAAGTCTATCTGAAATTCAGGCATTACGTGCAGAATTGGCAAAACTTAAAATCCAGGTTGAGAATGCTCATCAGATCTCAGACTTAGACACATCAGCCAACGGGTACATGATCGAAGATGTCTACTACGTAGATAACAACCTGTACTCGAATGTGTACAATCCGGGGTGGAAGAATCATCCAAACTTCTCGTACAATAATTCTTCCAATGTCTTGAATACTCCCCACAAATATTTTGGTGGTTCGGCTAATCAGGGTCTTTCTCAAGGACATCAACCTCGACCCCGAGATCCCCCACAACATCAGAATCAGGCCATTCAATACTACCAAGCACCTCTTCAATCTCAGCAAAATTACGCTCTGTCTCCGTCTTCATAACAGGTAGATTTTGACCTCGATCTTAAGTCTATGTTCGCACAGCTTATGCAGGGCCAAGAAGCTATTCGCACCGAGATGCGTGAACATCAACAAGAGACCGACGGGCACTTGAAACTTGTCGATAACCAAATAGCTCAACTCGCAGCCTCTATACCTTCGCGACCTCAAGGATCACTTCCCGGGAAACCCGAGACAAATCCTAGAGAGCACTGCAATGCAGTGTTCTTGAGAAGCCGGAAACAACTTGAGGATGTTGTCCCCCCTACTCTTGAAAAAGATGAGTCTTTTTACTCTAGATCTGCGATCACCTCTAACATTCCGCCTACAGATACTCCAATTAAGATGACATGTGAGGAAGAACCAAAGTATGTACCTCCACCTCCCAGACCTCCTCCAGTTCCATTCCCTTCACGACTTGTGCAACAAAAAGAGGCCAACCAGTTTAAGCGCTTCACGGACATGATAAAGAAATTGAAGGTCACAATACCTTTTCATGAGGTAATCACTCAAATGCTCTCTTATGCCAAATTTCTCAAGGATATTCTGGCTAGAAGAAGACAGTGGAGAAGGAGACAGTAGCATTAACCAAAGAGTGCAGTGCCGTTTTTCAGCACGATTTGCCCTGTAAGATGGCAGACCCAGGTAGTTTCTCCATTCCTTGCAAACTGGACAATCTCTTTATTGAACAGGCATTATGTGATCTAGGAGCAAGCGTAAGCCTAATGTCATTGTCGATCTTCAAGAGACTAGGTGTGGGTGAACTCAAACCCATACAAATGATATTACAGTTGGCAGATAGGTCGACCAAACAGCCTGCAGGTATACTAGAGGATATGCCACTTAAGGTGGGTGATTATTACATACCTGTCGATTTTGTGGTTCTTGACATGGATGCAGAATCAAGCATGCCTATCATTCTAGGGCGTCCCTTTCTCAACACAGAAGATGTCGTCATCCACGTCAGAGCGGGTCGTCTTACTATGTCCATTGGAGACGAGACAATAGAATTCATGCTCAATCAAAATGATAATCCAGACGAAAGTGTGAAATCTATTTGTTTAGTTTACAAGCTCAAAACGCCTAAGAACCAGGACCACATACACAAGGTTAAGAGAGGACCAGATCCAGATAGGACAAAAGGTAAGAAAGAAGCTAACATGGTTGAGCAGGTCACTAACTCATCAGACCATCGTGAGAACTGGCTCGAATCTCATATACCACCACCAGATTTTTCTCTACTAGGTACGCCTCGTTTCTCAAACTCATTTTGTTGTAGAGATGCTCTTAAACTTCATGATCCAGGTTGGCAGAAGATCGATGATCTTCGCCCATTAGACCCATCCGATAGTTGAGAGAGTTTGGTCAATCTAAAGACCTTATACAAGCGCTCCCGGGAGGCAACCCGAGTTCTTAGGTTAGTTTTTCTTTCCTTTCTTTTTCTTTTTCTTTTTGCATCGAATATTGGTTTGTGTCTCTTATCATCAGGTTGAGTTCTAATGAGGAATTAAGGAGGCGAGGAAGCTAGCTATGCGATAGACGTAGGCAGACTTAAGTGCGAGTGAACGAACATCGCGAGCTAAGTATTCTTTTCCCTTTTTGATTTTCTTCTCTTTTGACTCATCTTATTGGTTGCCTGTACTGGACGAAATTTGACACCGAGGACAGTGTCTAGTTCAAGTCTGGGGGAGGATTCGTCTAACGCCAAACCATATCTATTTAGAGTAGTGTTGCATGCATTTTTTCCTTTTATTTTCATTTTTTAGTTGCATGTGCATATAAGATGCATTAGGATCATATAGTTTGTTATAAGGATTGTGCATTCTCATAGTGTTTAGGACATATAAGATCACGTGCATTAAACCGTTTTGAGCATTGATATGATGACCCATGATATGAGAGAATAGAAACGTCTTGAAAACATTGTGATCCGTTGAACGTGGTTATGTTTTGTTGAATTGATTGCCTGACCTTTAGGATTTTTTAGAATGGCTTGTGGGATAGAAATCGTTGGTTGGAACCCATGGGACAGATGTTGTCTAGCCAAGTAGAAAAGTTTCTATAAGAACCTTTCCCATGTTTGCTGAAATCGGTAAAGTCTATTATCAAATGCATTCTTATTTCTTTATGTGCAGAAAAAGATAGTGAGCATCTCGACACTCCGCTGTCATTATCGTCAACAAAAATCGTTCGAGGACATGAGTGCATCAATTTGATGGTTCAGGTCTAAGTTGTGGGTCGGGTTATCCAATAAACAAAATCGAAAAAAAACTGATTAGGAACCCTTCAACTTCAACGTCCTAGGAACCCGAGATGCTAGTAAAAGAAAAAAATCTAGATAGATGAAAGAAAAAAAAAGAGAAGAAGAAAAAAATGAATACCGAAAGCGTAGACTAGATACGATTAGGTAGAATGACGTGATAGGTTCGAGAAACATGCTTGGTAGATGATTGAAGTTCTTGGATTGGTTCTTGGTAGCGGTATAGATCCCATAGCTAGGAAAGACTATCCTTTAGAGAGGGAGATCATACTAGACAGACTTGATCATTGTTCACGGGGATCTAGATCGGATAGAGGTTTCGCTCTCGATTATCATTTTGAGTTATGTCATTGTCTCACCCTCCTTTCAGATCGCTTTTCACGGAGTATTTGCTCGAGGACGAGCAAATGTTTAAGTCTGGGGGTGTTTGATAACATGTATTTTGGTGACATTTTGGTATAAGATGCCTAGTGCATTTTACTCGGTTTTGCATATTTATAGACATTCTAGAGTAATTAGGTCTCGATATTGCTTGGTTGCTTTCTTTGATGTCAAAACAGGTATTCACGCATAAAAGAGAGCAAAAGGAGTGGAAAACATGGATTACGAAACATCACAGACGAAACGGGAACATTTGGAGTTGTTCCGGTGAAAAACATGAAGCCTAAAAAGTCAGATCTTGCAAGTTAAATAACTTCCAATCTACAAGTCCAAATTATGTGTTCTCTACCTTATTGGAAAGCTCTCTTCAATATCTACGCATAGACACCAATTCGCACAAATCCGACGTTGGAGCAAAAAGTTATGAGCAAATCTGTCAAGCATGTTCGAGTTGAAGAATCGACACGGACCGTGTTGCATTCGACACGGCCGTGTTGTGTCCGTGCTGAAAAAAGTGAAGTTTTGCTCAGTGAATTGACACGGACCGTGTTGTCATTCGACACGGCCATGTTGATTCAAACTCGCCCGTGTTCAGCCCATGTCTAAAGTGCAGATTTTTAACAGAGAATTGACACGGCCACGTGTTGCATTCGACACGGCCGTGTTGCATTACGGGAAAACTTTCTATTTTGAATATGAACTTCCGTTTTCAGCAAAGGAAGAAGCTTAGCTGCCAAGCAAATAAATAGAGGACGTCTTGGGCTTCGGAAACTATCGAGAGGTCACAGGAGAAGCCAGAGAACTCGAGAAAGAATCAAGACGGAGTTTCCCGGGAGCAGAGATTGAAGAATCGTCGTCAAGAAATCGCTGCGAGTCTTCTTTATCTGTTTCTATGTTTCTTCTTATTGATTTGAACTCGTTTGTTGTTATGGGTAGTGAGTAGTCGTTTCACTGTAACTAGGGATTTAACCTTGTAGGGATTTGTTTGGTTTTTATTTTCCGAGACTACGTTACCGATACTCGGTGGTTTAATAGAATTGAGTTTATTGCTTTTGATCTTCTTGACCTGTTGATTGATTGATCTTAGATTCTGATTTACAACGAGAGTTGGAATTAGATTCAGAACGAATTCATTGAATGAATTGATTAAGACTATTGAGAGATAGGTTAATCGGTTTAGGAACTGTGATAGTGATCGTTAATGCGTTTGATATTTTAATCTATTAGGTTGAGAGATCGATAGGTTAAATTATTGGATAGTGGATTTAGGACTTGAGAAAGCCAAATTTGATATTAGAACTTGAGATCCCCGATTAGAGTTCGATATTCGTAGATTCTCCATCCTTAGAAACAATCTCTGCGCATTAAGGTTATCCCGAAGCTACGGTGGTTTAATTTCTGATTTTACTTAGTTTATTTATTGCTTTATTTTTGGTATTCATCTATTCCATCTGCTATTTCCTGATCTGATTCTTAGTCGAGCCTTGTCCTTAGTGTTAACTATTCCCTGCGTTCGATCCTGGTACTACAGTTGATCCGTATCCTTGCGGTATTCGCTGTATCTAGGTTTTTATCACTTGAACATTATTTATATACCTAGATTTGCGTTATCACCTAGTAAGAAGTATATAACTATGCATGTGAATGTAGACAAAACACATTGGAATATCTCGTATTGGTGTGTGAGAGTAGTTTCAACGTTTCGTAGTGATCGCGAGTCGTTACAATATGACTTGTGACTAGTTTACCTATGCGACTTCAATATTCTTACAACTTGCTTAGCTATACGACTTCAATATTGTTACCCTTACTCTATTTGGAAGTCTCCAAATCCTAAATAGCTCCAAATTCCAAATGGAAAATCATAATTTAACGTATTATTCTTACTTTGGTGATCCGATCGACTTTCAGATTTTCAGAAATACCCCTTTCAAAATCTCTTATTGAAGATGAAATCGTCATTTTGCTTTCAAAAATTGATTCGAATGTGGAATAAATTTTTTTCTATTTTTTCGGTTTTTTATTTGAGTTTAAATTATATTCAAATTTTGTAAATACTATTTTATTAGAGATTAAAAATAATTATCTACAAAATTAATAACAATATATTTGATGAAAAATAATTTTTTTAAACGGAAAGTAGTGATGATCTTGATTAGGGTAATTGTATGAAAAATAAAAATTTTCAAAAATTGTCATATAAACACACATATTTTAAAATTTATAGAAAAACTAAACTATAGAAATATTAATATAAATGTATATATCTTTGCAAACAGTAGATTGAGTTTATTACAATTTTTAAAAGTTTATTTATTTTTGGTGGAAATTTCAAAATTTATATATTTATATGAAGTTTAAAAAAAATCATATTATCTTTTTATAATTATTTTTTTTTGCAAAAGGGTTATATATAGAACCGACCCGACAATAAACTAATCAATTAATCGGGTTGAGATATTTGAAAAAACTGGTAAAACAAATTTGGTGGAAATATATTAAATTAAAATATGAAAAAAAAAAATTTGATTCTAGAAACATTTCAAATCTTCTTTTCCAAGTCATGGCATCCCCATCGTCAGGTCTTTGGTATTAAGTTATTCTTCTCACCGTGTATAGTAGGGTGTTTATATATCTCTATATATATATATATTATAAATATATAATATATAACAAGAGATATGCACACACGTACTTAATCTCTTCTTACACATCGTATATGTTCTTTTTTTCCTTGCAAATAATGTGAACCATAAATGTTAAGTAATCATATAAAGAGTTAGAAGATTTAAAAAATGTGTAAATATCCGATGGATTTGGCTTATTGGTAATAATATATCAATTATTTGAATTTTTATGTATGGTAATAATTTTTTTAGAATTTTAGTTTCGTTATCTATCTATAAAATATAAAGATAATTTTAAAGTATTTATGCAATTATGGTTAAAATTTTGGTTTGTTTTCCCTTATTCAATTTTTTTATTAAAAAAATTAAATCTTCCATTTTTAAATCCTTTTATTTAGATTCCATTTAATATTCTGAATAAATGGCTTAATTCATCTAGTATTTAGGATGTGAAATAAAAACCTAACGCTGTGACGGCTGTGGTGATAATTAGATGGCTGAGAGAATAAGAGGAGAATGACGTATATTCTTATGCAAACATATCAATTAGGAGACTAAAAAAATGTTATAATCTCTGTATTTTTTACCTTATTATAATTAAAAAATGAGTTTTGCATTATCACTTCTTCTCCAAGAAAAAGTCAACCGAATTGACCAAGAAATACATGTACTTGGAAACTTCTAATCCACAAGCCAATGATCTTGACCAAGTTATTATAAATATATATAAACTTAGATCTGGTCAAGTTATAAGCCTTTCAGACAAATCCCGTATGATCTTCATCATCGTCTCCTGTTTTGTCTGGAAAACAAGACCCTAACCACTTTCCTCCACAACCAAGACCTTAAATTCTCCGATCAGAAACACCAGGGATTTTGATAATTGATCATCGATTTCATCGACATGGTAAGCCCTTTCGGAAGCCCTTGTTCATCTCCGAGAAAATCGAGGAAGGACAAGAACCCATATTCGTCTCGAGGGCTCGACAAATTTTCTGCTCTTCTGTCCGATCTGGAAGAAAAAAGACAGAAGATTTACGCGAAACTCGGCTCGGAAGAGGCTCCTCTCGTCAGGTTCGTGTTCAAGAGTTCAGGCGAGTGTGTTCCATTGATCATCAAGTCATCAAACCTCGAGAAAACTCCGGGAAAGACCGTTCGAGATGCCAAGATCAAGGCCTCGGTTCAAGAATCTAAACCCGAGAGCGAGTCCAAAGGAAGTTCAGATGGAGAAGCGAAGCACACAGAGGCAGACCCAGATAAGAAAACCGAGCAAAAACCATGTGTACTGAACGTAAACCTCCAGAGAATGAAGAGACCGAGCCACTATTTGCCGGTGACGGTGATATTGGTCCTTGTGTTCTTGGCATTTTTTGGACGTTCGGTGGCGATTATGTGCACTTGTATCGCCTGGTACTTGGTTCCAACGATCAGAGATCGTAGCGGAAACAAGAAGACGGCGATGAAGAAGAAGAGTTTCGCGAGGAAATTGAGTAACGAGAGCAGAGGATCGTCGTTCAACCCAAGAACTCGTGAAAACGCGGCTATCAAGGAGAAGTTTCCCTGTTTGGCTGCTCGTGGACGAAGCTCCTGAAAACGTCTTGTTCTTGTTCTTCTGTGTCTTTGTTTATACTTGTTAATAATGGAGACAGATGAAACCATAGTAAGCAAGAACCTGAATCTTTGTTTTTTAATCTCTTTTGTTTTTTGGGTTCCGACAGTTCATAGAAATGTAAATATTTGTCGAGCTGCTTCTTGCCGTCGACTTGTATCTTTTGATGAAACGAAGTGATGTGCCAAAAAATTGATCTCTTTGGGAGTTTTTTTTTTTTAATTGTGGAGTTCTTCGACGTTTTGTTTGAGTTTTTTTTTGTTTCTGGCTAATTTTCTACCATGCATTCGGGTTCAGTTCAATTATATTTGGGTTCAGTCATTTCGGTTATAAAAAAATTATACCCATTCGGTTTTTAATATAAATTTCGGTTCAATTTGGTACAGTTATTTGTCGGTTCGGTTTAGTTCGGATTCATATTTTTTTATTGTAAAAAACTCATTTTTCAAAGAAATTATCGGTTTTTTCGGTTATTTTTTTAATCGGGGTTCGATTTTAATTTTTTTCGGATATAATAAAATCATAACCGTTCAATTTTAATGTCGAATTCGGTTCAATTACGATTATATCTTATCGATACGGCTACTCGGTTAATAACCAAAATGGTTATCCTTATATACATATATGAGCTTCATTTCCTTTTTCTTCTTTTTCTTAAATAACAAAATTTTCATTTCTTTATATTGCCGATTTTTTTTAGAAAAAAATATTCTCAATTTTTGTATTGTCCAAATTCTCAGTCTATATACGAGTTTTTCTTTAGTGCGCGATTTTATTTGGTTTGAATGGTAATACAACATTTTCACAATTTTCTATCGAAAACGTGGAAACCAAAACTACAAAAATTCTGAGTTGGGATGAACATTTCAAATTTCGACTATATTTTCATTATTTTTTGTTTAATTTTTAAAATTATTCCCAGTTTTTATATCTGTTTTTTTTTTCACGAACAGTTTTTATATCAGTTAATAAACGAAATATAGATAGTATTCTTTTTGTTAATTAAATGTCTATCTAAAATTTCGCTTTTTCATGTTCAAAAAATAAATTAAACATTGCTTTATTAATTTTTCGTTCTCTATAACTTGTGCAAACATCCTTTACTTTTGTAGTTTATAAAGTGAAAAATCTCTCTTTCACTTTATAGGGTTTATGTTTTTTTTTTTATAAAAAAAATCTTGTATCATATTCGTTAGTTCCAAGAATGATAAGAAAAAAAAAATCTAACGAGAGTGATGATATAAAAATAAATAAATCCAAAAGATAAACGTGGTATTAATTGAGACATTAAATGGAACGGAAATGAAGATAGAAACATTTAAAGGACATTCATGTCATCTATTGACTTCTATTCACCTTTGTCCCATTACGATGGTCTTGTGAAAAAAAGTTCAAAGTCATCTTTTTGTTCGGAAACCAAAAGGGTAAAAATCATACCGATATATAAAATTAGGATGCCGACATAATCTTAGGGTTTTTGTATAATACCTCATGGATAGAAAATAAATATAAAGAATATATATATATATATATATATATATATATAACTTACCTGACTCAAGAATACAATTGCTTTGTGTTACCGAGAATATCGGACATATATATTATCATGTATATCTTGTGTATATCTCTTTCCTTTCCTCTGCTTGATTCGTCCGAGATTCTCTAGGTCTTGGGTTGTTTTCGAGTTGTATAAGTATAGTGGTTCCTGATCAATACAACACACAGATTTCTCCAAGCTCATACCTTGTTATGGTATCAGAGCCCGACAATTTTTAGTTCATCTCGATTTTGTTACTCCTCCTCCGATGGCGACTACACACGACAACATTGTTGCGACTGATTCGGCGATGTCTTCCGCCGCGACGAACTCGATCTCTGAGACTCCGAGGAGGACGATTTCTCCTTTCGATTTGAGTCCCAACGACAACCCCGGTCTTGTCCTGTCTCAGCCATTGCTGCGAGGACCGAACTATGAGGAATGGTCGATCAATTTTCGCCATGCCTTGAAATCACGGAAGAAGTTCGGGTTTGTGGACGGTAAGATTCCACCACCGGATCCCTCTTCTCCAGATTATGAAGATTGGGAAACTAATAATTCCCTGATTGTGTCTTGGCTCAAGAACACTCTTGAACCGAGTCTTCGTTCCGATGTTGTTCACCGAGAGTTTGCGACAGATTTATGGGAGTATCTTAAGCGTCGTTTCGGCATGACGAATGTACCTCGTCTCATGCGTCTGCGCATCGATTTAGCCAATTGCCGACAGCAAGGCCTCTCCGTGGAGTCGTATTTCGGTAAGTTGTCTAAACTGTGGGATGACTTGGGCATTCTTCGAACTCTGAAAGTGTGCAAGTGTGGGGCGTGCACATGCAATATTGCTGCTGAATTGGAGACACAGAGGCAAGAGGATCGGTTGTATGAATTTTTGCTTGGTCTTGATGAAGCTAAATTCGGTATTGTTCGTTCAAATCTCCTGTCTCGTCTCCCTCTTCCGACAGTTGAGGAAGCCTACATGGTGGTGATTCAGGATGAAGCCTCGAGGCTGTCGTTTCCTCATTCTTAATCCACTGAAATCTCGGCGTTTTCGGTTCAGTCGGCTTCCAAGCCTCGGTCTCTTCCTCTGGTCAAGGACAAATCTGTCCTCTGTTCGAACTGTGGAAGAACTGGACACAACGCCGATTCCTGCTTCCAAATTTTGGGTTTTCCGGAGTGGTGGGGCGATCGTCCTCGGAATCGCTCCAATCGGGGGCGTGGTCAGTCGTCGAACTCCCGCAGCCGTGGTACTGGCCGTGTTAACGCCGCTTGCCCTGGTCTGCCGACGAATGCCACTTGCTCTGTTCCGCCGACTGGCCCTCAGTCGTCTAGTCCGATGCCACTACCCTCAGACACTCCGTCGCCGAGTGGCATAAGTGAGGATCAATGGAAGACGTTAATTTCTCTTCTTAATGCCGGGAAGATAGGTGCTACAGAAACCTCTTCGGGTACGTTCTCTTCTGCTGTTTGGATTTTTGATACCGGGGCCTCTCATCATATGACTGGTTGTATCGACGTTTTACATAATGTTTCTCCCATGGCTCCTTTTAATATCGTGCTTCCGGATGGGCGTCGCACGATTGCTGATCAGTCCGGGACAGTTTGTCTTTCTTCGGCTCTCCATCTGTCTGATGTTTTTTTTGTGCATGGATTACACGTTAATTTGATCTCCGTATCTCAGTTGCTCGCCGATCGGACTTGTAGTGTGCAGTTCACTGACAAGTTGTGCTTCATCCAGGACCTCGTTACGAAGACGCTGATTGGAGCGGGTGAGTTACGGGATGGGCTCTATTACTTTCGGGGCGTTGAGATTGTCGCTGCTGTTCGTTCCGGAGACAAGTTGACGTTTGAGCTTTGGCATCGAAGATTGGGGCATCCCTCGTCTAAAGTATTAGAGCAGATTTCGGGCATTACTTGTCATGGTTCTGTTGATTCTTTGGGTTTTTGTGACATTTGTTTGCGCGCCAAGCAAACGCGTGATTCTTTCTCTTTGAGTTCAAATAAAACATCGGATATTTTTGATCTCGTTCACTGCGACTTGTGGGGGCCGTATCGTACACCGTCATTCTGTGGTGCTCGTTATTTTCTAACGATTGTTGATGATTATTCTCGCGGTGTGTGGTTGTTTCTTCTCTCAGAAAAGAATCAAGTCTCTCGTGTCTTTCTCGATTTCTTGGCTATGGTCGACCGCCAGTTCTCGAAGAAAGTTCGTATTGTTCGATCCGACAATGGCAGCGAATTTTTGTGCCTTCGTGACGAGTTTCGATCTCGTGGAATCACTCATGAAACTTCGTGCGTTCACACTTCCCAACAAAATGGTAGAGTAGAACGCAAACACCGTCATATTCTCAACGTTGCTCGTGCACTGCTGTTTCAAGCTGCATTTCCGATTGAATTCTGGGGCGACTGTATCTTGGCTGCCGGTTTTCTGATTAACCGCACTCCATCGACGGTTCTATCCGGTCGAACCCCATTCGAAGTTCTTTATGGACGCAAACCCGATTACTCACAGTTACGTTCGATTGGTTGCCTTTGTTATGCTCATAACAAGGATACCAAGGGAGATAAATTTGCCCCTCGTAGTGTTCGTTCGGTGTTTGTGGGCTACCCATCGGGTAAGAAAGGATGGCGACTTTATGATCTCGACAATCATCGGTTCTTCGTATCTCGAGACGTCGTATTTTGCGAGGACCAATTCCCGTTTGCTACGTCGTCTTTGTCGGACAATCCGACTCATCCTTCGGATCTGACAGTTTCGGCTCCTTTTCTTTGCCCCGATGATGATCTCCCTCTCATTTCGTCCCTATCCTCTGCCACCCCGGTGTCTGATTCACCTCCGGGTTCTGTTTCGGCTACGGCACCTGACCCTGATCCAGCTCTACCGACTGTTTCAGATATCATTGTTTCGACTGATCAGACTTCGCCCGTCAGGGGGGGCACCGAGGTTGACACTCTGTTTCCTGCCGACGATCTTGGTCGCGGAAAACGTCAGAAATTTCCGTCGACTCGTTTAAAAGATCACGTCACCAATACAGTCTGCGTCAAACCTTGCGGTGTTGGCTCTGTTTTTCCTTCAGGTCCGTACCCGGTTGCTGGTGGTCCTTACCCGATTGCTCATTCACTGGATTATTCTGAGTTTTCCGTACCTCATCGGGCTTTTCTCGCTGCGATTTCTGCGGACACCGAACTCCGCTCTTACAAGGATGCTCTACGCAATCCTAAATGGAAAGAAGCCATGCACTCGGAGCTTTCTGCTTTGGAAAATAATCAGACATGGTATGTTACTTCGCTCCCCCCGGGAAAGAAAACTATTGGTTGTCAATGGATCTTTAAGATCAAATATCGCTCAGATGGTACGGTAGAACGGTACAAAGCACGGTTAGTTGTTCTTGGCAATCGACAGGTGGACGAGTTAGACTATGGTGATACATTTGCTCCCGTCGCCAAAATGGTCACGGTTCGGACGTTCTTGGCTGTCGCCGCTGCTCGGAAATGGGAGATTCACCAAATGGATGTTCATAACGCGTTCTTACATGGAGATGATCAATACAACACACAGATTTCTCCAAGCTCATCCTTGTTACTTTGTTCAAAACGCTCCAACCCATACTCTCGCATTCAAAAACATCACCTACTTTATTCACTACCCTTATAATTGCGAACTTCCACTTTTACTTGAATTTAATTTATAGATACTAATTGCATAGTAATCATCGTTTTGAACATCATTTTAATGATCTATGGAATGATAGAGAAGGAGGTACTTAAATTTGTGTAGAATTGGTGGTTGAAATCTATAAGATTGATATGATTTAGTCCAAATGTATAACTTTCATTAAAATCCGTTCCTAATTTTACATGTCAAAGACATCTAATTCGGAAAACATCTAGAATAAAGAATTATGTCGATATTACGATATCACAAACTGAGAATATCAGTGCATTGAAGAGCAATGGTTTGGTTCTAAATTATGAATCGAGTATTCAAAAAATAAATTTGAAGAAAAAATGAAAAAGTTTTGCAGGAAACACCCGCCAATTTCAACATCATAGTAATCCGAGATGTTAGAGCATGAAAAAAAAGAAGGAAAAATGTGTGCAGTAAAATACAGACAAAAAAGACATAGTGGAAAGATAAATAGGTTCAAAAAACGTGTTTGATTGGTTGTGGAGTTCTTTATCAGATTCTAGATAACGGTAGATATCGCATAACTACTACGAATTAATTTTTAGAGAGTGAGATCATAATAGATCGGTTTAACTATTATTCACGAGAATCTACGTTGGATAGAAATTTTGCTTTTAACTTTCAGTTTGATTCTGATTGATGATCATTGTTTCTTTTTAGACACTATTCATTCATGAAAATGAGTAAAAATTTAAGTTTGCGAAGATTTGATATTTCTATTTTTCTCTATATTTAAGAATGTTTTGCCGATGATTTACACGATATTCATATGTATTCTTAGACATGTTATGTATATTAGACCATAATATTAGTTTGTATTTCACTTTGTAGTAAAACATGATTCTAGCGATGTTCAAACTTAATGGAGAGCAATTTTGGAGCATAAAGAACGCAATCCAAGCTTATATAAAGACTTGCATCTGAACGGTTCAGTTCAAGGGAGAGTCGATCCAATCTACCGATAAATAACTGAAGTTACAAAATTTTGGACCAGATCGATCCAGAATGTCGAGTGAAAAGTTTGATAAAAAAAAAAACCTAAACAGAACCGATCTAGAACTAAACCGGACTGGTCCACAAATCGCATGAATACCTAATTTCATTTTTCGGAAGTTGATGATTGAGATGGAAGGAAAGATGAGCCCCACCCAGAACCAGAACAAACACACAAAAGTTCAATCATACATCTACAGAGTATAAAATAGAGAAAAATAAGATAGCTGAGTATCGGGAAGAGGAAGATCGAAGATTGAAATCGGAACTCGAAGATTAGAACTGATATCTCAACATAAACTTCTCTTCTTTTCTTTTCCTATTTGATTTCTTATTTGTCTCTTGTTTGGATATATTTAAATCTATTTTTTGATTTAAGATATCTATTTGTTTCGGTTTCTCGATCTTTACTTGATTGTATTGATGATTGATTATCGTTCGATCAATACTTTTAGAATTTGAATCACTTAGAAAGATGAGTTTATATTCGGATGAATGAATAACTTATTTATATAGGAATATGGTTTAAACGATCTAAAAATGTGATAATGTTCTTCATGTATTTAGGTTTCAACAAATCTCATAGAGATATAGATTTTAGGGATGCTGAATAATGAGTTTTATATCGAAAGGTGAGCTCCCTGGTTTAGTTGTTTGAAATCCTCCAATACAAATTGATCATTATAGTTCTTGTATACCTAGCAAATACTTATCTGATTTTCCACATCACATCTGCTCCATAACGAATCTTGAGCCTCCAGATTTCATCTATTGATTGTTTGATTCGTTTTATAACTTTTATTTTCATATCGTTCGCATATATACATTCACGTTGACACCATATTTGTTTGTTCATTGATTTAGTTCCAATCGAACATTAGTCTAGCAACCGGTCCATTTGTTCGAAAATTCGTACACTTGCGGTTAATCGTGCCATTGGGGTATTGCTTGTGCTATCCATCGCACAAACCAAAGATGGGGAACAGAGATCGTAGCCGTGGAACCACGGTTGGCTTGGTTAGGTACAACCGGTTATTGTCGACCACACGGGGAGAGTTTTAGGAAGCGGTCACTAACTTCTTAGATCGAGTTATTTTCGTCGACTATAAAAATGTCGAGTATCTAGAAGACGATCCAAAAACCCTCAAATAAAAAAAAAAACACATGCAAATACAAAATTTTTGCATTTCATGAAAGTAATTTTATTTTAAAGAAACCCTAGTGAAAAAAAAATTATAACCAATGAGGTGCAATTACATGGACCGTTGATACACATCCTAATAAAACAGTCATAAATATGTTAATAACACATTCAACGGCAGTATTTTTCTTAATAAATAAATTATTTTTTGAAAATTCATCTGCATTCCGAGGGCATGACTTTGTACCTAGGCTTGTCACTGCAATAAGAATAAAACATCAATTTCCTACGAGCCCAATCCATTGCTGTGATTTGTTCCTTTGACAACGTTGCGAAATCTTGACCGTCCACAGGATCCAGACCCGAAACAGACCCGCCCGACTTGGTACACGACCCGGTACCGTCAACGGAGCAGCCGTTAAGCTCCACGTCAGCGATTGAGGCAACAAAGGGGCCGTACTTGTAGTTAACGGGATACTTACCGCCGTGAGTGGCCCACTCTGAACCGTCCCAAACGGTGACGTATAGTGACATTGGTTTAGACGGGTACGCTTTCGTGAAGGCTCCCCGGTTTGGAAATTCCCTAACCGGTATATTGTCTATCAAGAATCTGTAATTTTAAAAAAAAAATTATTTAGTCATGTACCCATTAACCCATTTTTTCCATTTTCACATTTCCATTGGTACAAAATGAACTATCGGCCATTTTCTTAAATTTTAAATCTTAATCTCCATCATTAAAGAAATAATATGAGTATTTCTATGGAGATTGGGGGCAGAATCACACCTTAGGACCTCAATAAAAAGGGATGTGTAGTGAATTTGTTATTATAAATAATTGCAAAAAAAAGGACCCAAGTATATAAGTTTGTTGTCTCTTGATAGATCGTGACAGATCATGTTGTATGAAATTTGATAAGGAATTGTGTTCATTAGTTGAAGTTCTATCTTATAGGTCATCATCATTTGAAAGTATAATCATATTCATAATTCATTTCGAATTTAAAAATATAAAAAATACATGTATTGCTACTACATTCAAAATAAAGGTTGGGTATGTTTCGGCAACTACCTAATAAATAACTAAAACCCCGGACCATATGCCATATATTAAATACTTGCCAACCTTAATAACAACAACAATAAATAAAATAAAAGGGTCGATTTATATATATATATATATAAATAAATAAAAATAAAGGGTGTGGACTTACAAGATGTGGTGGGTGTTCCAAATAACGGAGTAATAATGAAAATCTTGAGTTGGGTCGAACCAGAAGTAGAACTTCTCTTCCCTGCCGGTGCTCAAACTCCCATTCGCATACACGTTCGTCTGAACCACCCAATCGTCTCTTCTGCTTCTTCCCAATATCTCTATGTCAATCTCGTCGTGGTTCTTCGGATACTTCTCTGCGTTCGATAGCTATATATACATATATACATACACCCGAACACATGTTTATGGTTTTGGTTTTCACTTCTGTCGTGTCTTGAGACGTCTTTTTAGCTATTGAAAATATACACTTACATAGAAGGCAACGACAACTCCGGATGCAAAGCCGGCAGGAAGCTTAAGCTTTGCACTGAAGAAACCATAGTGGTAATTGCTCTTTGACACCAATCCAGCACCTGCAGTATTCATCATATATGTATATATATAAATATATATGTGTTCAAAGAATTAATGAGCACAGGGATTCAGGCAGGTTAAGAGAGAAGAGATTTCATGTAGCTAGACATGTTCATATTTACCAGAAGTTTTGTCCAGAGTGAGTTTTGCGGCGGTGCCGTTGATCTGAATATTTTGAGTTCCGAAACGTTGGGAGAAGCCTTCGTCGATGGAGATCC
>NW_010965869.1:599894-615217 GCF_000463585.1 Tarenaya hassleriana | reverse complement strand
TGCTGAAGTAATCTGTGAGTCGCTTCACATTCGGAGTGGTGTACTTTCGACTGTGCGCAGAAACCATCTGAGCCCAAGAACAGAGACAGAACACGAGCGTTGCCCTAATTATAATAACAAAAAGACAGCTTCTTCTGCAGCACCTGAAAGACTCCATCTTTGTTTACTTGGAGATCGTGTTCTTGTCTCTCTGTGTGTATATATGTGTATATATACGTGAGATTTGAGGGTAAATTTGGAATTTGTGAAGGTCGAGTTGTAGACAAGCTGGCCTCCTCTTTTCGGCTTTTCCATGTGCGCTTACATTTCATAGAATCCATCGTCATCAAGGGATTTTGTCATGTTACAAAAGAATGTAAGCATTGTTATATTGGCACAAAAAGTCGAAATAAAGATAAAATTACAAAAACAAAAAATGGTCCAAATCATATACTAATTCAACGAATTCTAGATTTTTTTATATTTTAAAATTTGTGAAAGGGTTTCGAAATTTATATATTGATGAATGTTTTTTTAGGAAAAATATATCTGAAAGGTATTATTTTAATTTAACTATATTTCGGCAACTAACCGTTTTTTTTTTTTTGCAAATAAGACATGATGCTAACATTGTCTTTTCTATGTGACGGTGGATATAAGAACAATTCATATATTCAACCATTTAGGACCGTTTACAAGATAATGAGTATCATTAATGTGTACCATTAGTAAAAAAACATGAGACACTAATCCAACCACTAGTCCTCATCATGCTCTTATTCGAAATAACATAACACAATTATCAACCACTAGTTCTGAATTCGGACCTTTACAAGATAATGATGAATATTTATTTATATTTATATTTATATTTGGGATTCAATCTTGGTTCAAATAGTTGTAGAATGGTTACCATAAATCGTACACTTGAAATTGGTTATGAAATGGGAATAAGAAGGCGATGGAAATTAAGATTGTATTCATCTTGTTGTCATTTTGGATTTCATTTTCATATATGTACAAACATATTTTTATTTTCATTTTTATGTGAAGATGATATCCTCTAATTTGCCTTCTTTTAATAATTTTTTATATTTTCTCAATTTCGGTAATTTAAAAAAAAAACAAAAACATTACCGTTTTATTTAAGATATTAAGGTGTGGGGAGTTTTATTTAAATTTCATGCTATATGGAAATAAGTAACAATAGTATTTCATTTTACGGTACAGACAAAAAACTAGAAATAAAGGCGAAGACAAAACAAGAAAAAAAAATATTACAAAACATACAGCCGTTATTGTCAGCAAATTGTATTCAGTATATTATAATGCATAAAAAAATACAGATGAAACCATCAGTAAAATCAATCTAGCGTATGAAATCTTTCCGCTGTAATTCTACTTTAACCGTATTCGTATATTCATCTCCTAAATTCTAACATTTAATGGTATTTTACTGTATAACTTTTTATTGTTTTGGGAATAAACACGAGTCGGTGAGAAAAATCAAATTGAATAATAATAATAATAATAATAATAATAATAATAATTAATAATAATAATAATAATAATAATAATAAGAGAAGTTGGGTATGAGGAAAAGACGAGACAAATTGTGATGTTTTAGTTAGTTGACACAGCACAACAAAAGCTGGCATGACAGATGGATCATATCTCTCGCAACCTTAACCAACCAATCAAATCTAATCTTGTAACTAACTTCCCATATATATATATATATTTGTAATTGAAATGGTGTTTAAGATTATATATATATATTGGGTCTTGATCAAATTTTTAAAAAAAAAAAAAGCATATCGAAATTTGAGTTTTAGAAGAATATCGAAAACTCGGTATCTATATTAAGACAACTTAGAAATAGTATGTGGATTAGCCCACAGTCTTTATTTATTTGGTCTTGGTCCAAAAATCAAATTTGGCTCAAAACTAAAACTAAATATTTTAGTCCAAAACATATATGGTCCAAAACTAATGTGGTCCAATAGCTCCGTTCAATGTGGTAGTCTAATCAAATCCTATTTTCGTTTTACCATCGAGATCGGTTTCTATTCTAACAACATCTATCGATTGCCACATTAATTTGAGTTAGTGATTCAAAGATCTACATGTCATAATCTCACGTGTTATCATTTATCTCACCATATCCATTATTAAAAAGAGTATGGAACAAGTCTCGCTTCAAATTTGATCGCTTTCTCGATATGTATACTACTACAAGAAACATCCGATATTGAGACGGAAAAATCCGTCGTAAATACAAATTCATTTTTCAAAATAAATCTCTCAGATTATTATTGATATATTTTGAAAATTATGGAATCATTTTAAATATTGAAATTAAAGTTGATTTTGTATTAATAATAAGTTAATGATAAAGGTGAATTTTGAATTGTGGTAATGGTTCTATGTTTAGTGATCTATTTTACGTTATTTACTAAAATCCTCGGAGAAATAGCGTCAGACAAATTGAACTCGAACGGGTTGCACGTCACTAGGGCATGCATGGCAACGGTGAAGGAATCGATCACGTCTTTCAATTTTTATATAAGATTTCGGTCCAGTTTTTTTTTAAAAAATCATTTTAAAATTTGATTAATTTGGTTTAGGAATAATTATATTCAATTAATTTTTAAATGGGATTTATTAAAGAAAAATCCTAAAACAAATACCTTAACTTCTCAGTTTTTGCAAAATAAACCTAAACTTTGTTTTTTATCAAATAAAACCCAACTTTATTTTTTAGTAAAAAATAAATTTAGGTTTATTTAAAATTTAATAATCAAATTGAAGTTTTATTTGATAAAAAAAAATAAAATTAAGATTTTATTTTGTAAAAATTGACAAGTTCACATTTTTTTTGAAATTCTCCCATTTATCGATTACAATTATATACTGTTCAACGTATCATAGTGTCGGATGCTTTTATCATAAACAGATTATTAAATAAAAACACATTTCACTCTTTCTATATAACAATTTATCCGTGAACTTTGAACTCTTTTTTCACTGACCAATTTCCATTTTAACCCAACAGTTTGTGGACGAGTGGTCAGCAGTTGGGTGCAAAGCACTCAGAGGTTGGCGGTTCGATTCCTGGTTGGGGAGGGGTTTTCATATGGGCTGCTCCGGTCATCTGGAAGATATAGTTGGACCCGATGAACTTCTAAATTATAAAAAAAAAAATTATCCGTGAAAGTGACCCAACGATGTTTGATGTCTTAAAAAACAAAGGTAAGTAGTTTCAAGTGGAGTTTATCCATATCATATAAAATATGTTCAGGCAAAGTGCGTGTGTGTGACACACGGTCCATACATTTGAATAATGATGATAATAACAATAATAACGTTAGGTGCTCTTACAGTCATCCACTAGTTCCCATTTTATTTGTTGCCCTCAACGTATGCCCATATATCATAACGCACTTATCGTTCGTGAGCTTCTATATGCCGATTTAAAGTTTTATATATATATATAACCAATGTAGTAAATTTATGAGATTCAAATTATATCATTCAATCGTCGATTAACAACGATCGACCACTGTTTTCCACCTTCGATATATTTCTCTACGAATCGCTTCTAAAATTATTATCGAACAAGCTTCAAGTTAGAGATACATGTACGCACGCGTATATACACGCATGCATGCACGCGCACGTATTGATGTGCCTATATATGTCTTTGTTATGAAATGTATATATACGTATCAATAATCTTATTTACAAAAGGTATTTTTCAATTTCAAAAAATCAAACTATATCATCAAACAACTCCATAAAATATGCCAACAAATTTGTGAAATCACAAAGTGAGATTTTATACAGCCAAAAATATATAATTTGAGTATCTTTCTACGATTTATTTAAATATCACAATAAAACGAAAAATACTATACTAAGAGGGTCGAATTTCAACGTTAAAAAAAGTTTAATTTTAAATATTAGCAAAAGTACACAATAATAAACTAATGGTTTTATCTTAGCAATGTGAATGAATTTAGTGGATTTTAAAGCATTTTCAGCATACATAATAAGAAGTTCTAAAGCATGATGATTAGTACCATCATTAAGTGGAGTATATGTAAGTGAATTAGTAATCAAATTAATATGACAGTCCTTGGAATTTTATTTTGCGTATATTCATAAAATGGACGTGCTTTACCAAAAAAAAAAAGAAGGATGTGAATTGTAGTCGAAGGGTCATTTGTAGATATAAGATTCGCTACATGCTATTTTTGCAAATATATATATATGCACGAGTAGAAAAAAGGTAATATAAATATAAAACTCGAGTCCAAAGTCATACTCTTTTGCTTTTTAAATTAAAATTGTTTTTGGGTACGGCTAGAAAATTATAAATTTCAAAATGTCTGTGCGAATCGTATTCTTCTATCCGTGCTAATTTATTAAAGGTAATAAAAAATACACAAAGATTTTAATATGGTATCTTATATATATATATATATATAACGAAAAATTGTAAAAATATAAAACCCTACAAGACAATTAATATTTTGTTTAAGTGGGGAAAGAAAGTATAACTCATGCCGCTGCCTTTAGCTGCCATTTATCTGCTTTATCTTTTCCTTGATCCTATTTTTTTTTGGTAAATTATCTTGATCCTATTTAATCTTTAATATTTTTTTTCACAATATCTATTCAATTAACTTTTAGATTTTAGGCTAACAATTGCCTAGAAAGCCATGTAATCTCTAACTCATATATTATATATTATTCAATTGCTTAAAAAATTAAGTCAAATTAATTTTAAATCAGATATTGGAATATAATTATATATTATATATTATTCAATTTTATTAGATTTGATTGTATGTAATCAAAATCAAATGTAATTAACTTTAAATATCTCTAAATTTAGAGAATATCAAATTCATCCATAAGTTTAAAAACATTTATTTCCATAGCCAATTAGTTAAAATAAACCCAAATTTAATAAAAAAAAAATTAATCACATTCTTGTTGTTATTTTCACGCGGAGAAAGTGACACATAAATGATATAAAATGAAGACGGTTAATTGTTTTACAGGGTTTTCAAAAAATAATAAAAAAAGAAATTAGAGCTCTTTTGAGCTCATCGACGATGGTGGACACGTGGCACCGTCAAAAGCTGTCCCTCCTTTTTATCTTTCCCTTTCGCCTTAGCCCTCAAATGGGTTTTCCTCCACAGAGAGAGAGAGAGAGGGGCGCGCACAGCTTTCGGTCTCCACAGTGAAGAAACGACGAAAATGGCATGAATGCGATGATGACCATGATTCTATAGTTACCAATTCGTTAGGGTTTTTGGAATCCGAATCGACGAGCAATTTCCGCCATAGCCAGATCTTCTCACAGGTGTTTATAATGGCGTCGTCTCCGTTCTCTTCGCTGCAACACTGCGACGGCGCAGGAGGAGGCGGGGTTGCTGTAATGGCGAATCCATTGAATGCGGTGGACTCTTACTCTTCTTCTTCGGCTTCGGGTTCTGGATCCCCTCTTAGTGTTTCCGCCGCGCTCGACTCACCGATCCTCATCTTCCTTTTCTTCCACAAAGCCATTAGAGCCGAGCTCGATGGGCTTCACAGAGCCGCCATGGCTTTTGCCACCAGTGAGGAGTATGAAAATAGCGGAGACGTGATCAAGTCTCTGTTGGAGAGGTACCATTTCCTCTGCGGTGTGTACAAGCACCACAGCAATGCTGAAGATGAGGTAGTTTCCCATTTTTCTTCTGTCTATTCGGTCTCCATATCTGCTTATCATCTAGGTGGGCTTTCATGTTGTCTTCCATGGCTGTGATCACGTTCGTGTCTATGTGCATGCAAAGGAAAATAAAATTTGGGCTTCACTTCTTTAGTCCCTAGCAATCTCGACAGGGATGAATCTGTTCTGTTTCCTACAGTGTGTTATTCGAGTTGTCTGGAACCATGTTTTTGATACTTGCACAGCTGAGTTGCAACTGTGTGGTGTGTGATTAATGATACCATCCATCATCTTCCCTAATTTTTTGGTTGAAAATGGGTGAAACGATTGACATAAACAGATAAGCATTGAGTTTTTTCTTATTTTCCATGTTTTTACTTCGGCAACTATAGGTTATATTTCCGGCACTCGATATGCGTGTGAAGAACGTGGCACGGACATACTCCCTTGAACATGAGGGAGAAAGTGTGCTTTTTGATCATTTGTTTGAGTTGCTAAATTCAAATATGCAAAACGAAGAGAGTTACCGGAGAGAGTTAGCATCTCGCATGGGAGCTCTTCATACTTCGATTAGCCAGCATTTGTCCAAGGAAGAGGAGCAGGTGTTTCCATTACTCATCGAGAAGTTCTCCTACGATGAGCAAGCATCGCTAGTATGGCAGTTTCTCTGTAGTATTCCTGTCAACATGATGGCCGAATTTTTGCCATGGCTTGCTAGATCGTTGTCCTCTGATGAATATCAGAATATGCACAAGTGCTTGTGCAAGATAGTTCCAGAAGAGAAACTTCTCCAACAGGTAATTACCGTTCTTGTTGTTTTTTTTGTTAAAGTACCGTTCTTGTTGTTTTACAATTTCTTTTTTTTTTTTTCCTGATCTCCATTTTCTCCTGAAAGAAATTCTGAATCCAAGCTTTGTTACTTGAAGGTTATTTTCAGCTGGATGGAGGGGGCACAAGATTGCCATACTTGCAAACATTGTGTGGTCACACAGAATGTTTCAGTGGATAATGTATCAAGGAAAACAATGGAGAATTGCTCATGTGAATCTTCCAGGTTGGGTAAAAGGAAACATATCGAGTTAGACAAAAACCCTGCTAATTCTACTCTGTCCTGCCCAATTGATGAAATACTTCTTTGGCACAATGCAATGAATAAGGAGTTGAACGATATAGTGAAGGCAGCTAGAGAGATTCAACTTTCAGGAGAGTTTTCTGACCTTTCTGAACTCAATAAGAGACTGCATTTCATTGCGGATATTTGTATCTTTCACAGGTATTATTTATTATTTCTATCTTGCTGTGATATGATTCTTCGTTATCCCTTCAAACATGAGAGAATTTGGAACACTGTTCAATGTGAGACTGCAGTTATTACTGCAAATTGTGTAAGATTAGAAGATTAATGAGGTATGAGTATTCTGATGCATGCACACATGCCCTTTATAACTTAATAGGCTATGAAACAAGAGCTTCTACTTCGTATTGCAGCATTGCTGAGGACAAAGTTATATTCCCTGCTGTGGATGAAGAACTCTCTTTTGCCAAGGAACATGCCGAAGAAGAACTTCGGTTTGACAAGCTCAGGCTCCTAATTGAAAGTGTTCAGAGTACTGGAACCCATTCTTCGTCTGATGTGTTCTACACTGAATTGTGTGCACATGCTGATCAAATAATGAATAACATACAGAAGCATTTCTGTGATGAGGAAATTCAGGTGAGTGCAATCCTATGATGCTGGAACAAAAAATGTGCATTACTTCCTTAAGTGCCATCTATCGAATCAATTTGAGGTTATTGCTAACTCTTCCCACCGTCATAAATTTGTCGTTTTTCAGGTACTTCCTCTTGCACGAAAACATTTTAGTCCTGAAAGGCAGCGGGAACTTCTGTATCAAAGTCTATGTGTGATGCCATTGAAATTAATTGAATGTGTGCTACCATGGTTGGTAGGGACCTTAAGTGAAGACGAAGCTAAATCTTTTCTTCATAACATGTACTTAGCAGGTTATGCTAATCTTGTTTATCTTTTCTTTTACTGTTTTGCATCTTAAGAAATGCTTTGGAGCCCTATTAACGTTTTTGTTTAAGATTTTGTTTGTTCTAACTTCTATTGTTCTCTGGAACAGCTCCGGCATCGGACTCAGCACTGGTTAGACTCTTTTCTGGTTGGGCATGTAAAGGTCGTTCCGGTAATGCCTGTTTGTCTTCCAGTGCATTAGGCTGTTGTTCTGCAAAAATGTTTACTGGAAACAAAGAAGATAATAGTTGTACATCCTGTGCTTGCCATAGTCAAGTTTTTAATGGGGAAGCAGCTTTTCCGATCAAAGCAGATGAAATAGATGATGACACACGGCCTGTAAGACATAGAGACCCATCACTGGGAGATGCACTAGGAGAGGAAAATGGGAGAAAGTTATTTTGCGGGAATCAAGCTTGCTGTGTGCCAGGGTTAGGTGTAAGCAGAACTTATCTGGGAACTATTTCTCTCGCCACTGCAAAATCAATGCGCTCTCTATCTTTCAGTCTCACTGCTCCTCTCAACTCCAGTCTTTTTAAGGAGATGGATCTCATATCCAGTGACACTGGTAATACATCACGACCTATCGATAATATATTTAAATTCCACAAAGCCATACGCAAAGACTTGGAATATTTAGATGCTGAATCAGGAAAGCTCAGTGATGGAGACGAGACATTCCTTAGACAGTTTACAGGTAGGTTCCGACTTTTATGGGGTTTATATCGGGCTCATAGCAATGCTGAGGACGATATTGTGTTCCCAGCATTGGAATCTAAGGAGACGCTCCACAATGTTAGCCACTCCTACACTCTTGATCATAAGCAGGAGGAGCAATTATTCGAAGATATTTCATCTGCGCTTTCTGATCTAAAGAAATTGCATGAAGGCTTGAGCAGTCCAAATTCTTTAGATTCTTCAAATCAAAGTGATATTATCAGGAAGACAAATGAGAAAGCTACACAACTTCAGGGAATGTGCAAGTCCATCAGAGTAACACTAGATCACCATGTTTTCAGGGAAGAATGTGAACTGTGGCCATTGTTTGATAAACATTTTTCTGTCGAGGAGCAAGAGAAAATTGTTGGTCGAATCATTGGGACAACTGGTGCGGAGGTGCTTCAGTCAATGCTGCCTTGGGTTACTTCTGCTTTGACTCAGGAGGAGCAAAACGAAATGATGGAGACATGGAAGCAAGCTGCTAAAAATACAATGTTTAGTGAGTGGCTTAACGAGTGGTGGGAGGGAGCCGAAACCACTCCTAATACAGTGACACCTGGTAGTTGCGTATCGTTAGGTCAGTCAACTGATTTTCATATTATCTTGTTAGTCGCATGTTGAATAAGAATCGAGGGTTTGACCCCTTCTACTTTATACTGTCTTGTTTTTGTGTGCAGACCTCCAGGAAAAGGTGGATCATAGTGATCAAACGTTTAAACCCGGATGGAAAGATATATTCAGGATGAACCAAAATGAGCTTGAAGCGGAGATCAGAAAAGTTTCAAGGGATCCGTCCCTCGACCCTAGAAGAAAAGATTACCTTGTTCAAAATCTTATGACCAGGTTGGTGGTGCCCGATGTCTTGTGGATTGAATTGCAGTGTCTGCCTTTGATGATACTTCTCAGCTCAGCCAACCCCTTATTGCAGTCGCTGGATAGCTGCACAGCAGAAGGCCCCTCAAACAGGAACCGGAGATGGTTCAAATGATGACCCACTTGATCGTTCTCCTTCATTCCGTGATCCCAATATGCAGGTGTTTGGATGTGAACATTATAAGCGGAATTGCAAACTCGTTGCTGCTTGCTGTGGGAAGCTATACACATGCAGGTTTTGCCATGACAACGTCAGTGATCATTCAATGGACAGGTAAATGCGAATGTGTTGTGTATGCTTGGTGTAGATTAGTGTTGCCCTGGGAAGATTTAATCATTTCGAGTTCTTGCAGGAAAGCTACAACTGAGATGATGTGCATGAAATGCATGAAAATTCAACCCGTCGGTCCAGTATGCATGACACCGTCGTGTGGTGGGCTCTCAATGGCGAAATACTATTGCAGCATCTGCAAGTTTTTCGACGATGAAAGGTAGGCAGTATTTCTTCTATATTGTTGTCAGATTTTTGTAAAACCGAGTCGAGATCTCTGTTTGGAACATTTACACTTAGAAGCTTGAGAATATCTTAGGTTTATGTAAAACCCTAAATTACATGCATTTCAAATGTGTTAGGGATGTATATCATTGTCCATTCTGCAATCTATGCCGCGTTGGAAGAGGACTGGGTGTTGATTTCTTCCACTGCATGAAATGCAATAGCTGCTTGTCGATAAAACTGGTGGACCATAAATGCCGAGAGAAAGGCCTGGAGACTAACTGTCCTATCTGTTGTGATTTTCTTTTCACATCGAGCTTATCCGTGAGAGCTCTCCCCTGTGGCCATTTCATGCACTCGGCTTGCTTCCAGGTCAATCTTTCTATCTTCTTTCCGATTTCCGATATCTTCTCTCTGTCAGTTATATTTACCAATGGCATTTTTTCTTTTGTTTCAGGCATACACATGCAGCCATTACACATGCCCGATCTGTAGCAAGTCCATGGGAGACATGGCGGTAAGAAAAGAAAACCCTATTTCCTCGACGATTAAGAGGAAGATCTACATCTTTCTCTCCTCAATTTCCCATTTCCATACAGAATCTACTACCGCCTTTTCTTGTACGGGAAGTTTCAAACCTTAGTTAATAGTTATGTCCTAACAACTTGTGATGCCACGATGTTGGTGGTACAATCAGGTATACTTTGGCATGCTTGATGCTCTTTTGGCTTCTGAAGAACTACCAGAAGAATACAGAGACCGTTTTCAGGTGAGATTCACCGTCGTCGTTATCATCATTATCCGATCGATCTATATTAGTCAGTCTGATTTTTGTCATATATATTTTTTTTGTTGTGTTGATGTCTAAAGGAAATGCTATGCAACGATTGTGAGAGGAAGGGGAGGTCACGGTTTCATTGGCTATACCACAAATGCAGCTCCTGTGGATCGTATAATACTCGAGTTATCAAGAGTTAAGATTCATCAAACCGGTTTCTGCTTTTTTTTTTTTTTTTTGATTCGTGAAAAGATGTTCTTTTGGTCTTTGTAAGCCATGCCACTTTTGGTCTCAATACAGTGTTATAATTAATTTTCAGACTAGTTTAGCTTTAGAGAGAGTGTTGTTTGTTGCCATAAACTTTGTCCGATCACTTGGTTAAGATATATACTTAGTGGATCTATAACCCTTTTCTCTGTTTCTGTAGGCAAAATACAATTAGAAATAGTCACTAGTATAATTGATCTAAAACAAACTATTGAAATTTCTGTGGATGTTTTGCACGATTAATTAGAGAGAAATCGTATGTAAATATAATTTACAGCATTTTGCATCAATTGTACTGAATATAGTTATAGTTATAAAAAAAAAATTTGAAAATGAGTGAAATTATATTCGGTAATCAAGATATTAGTGTATTAATGGAATGAAAAACTAAAGATAGTTATGTGGATTAAATTATATTTAATGAGTAAAAACAGTGGTCTAAATGTAAATATCTTCATAAAAAAGGGTCAACTTTGAGACAGCGAGTGGATTATGGATTAGTCAAACCCTTAAATCTCCACAAACACACTAACTTATACCAAACCGCGACGACGAAGATGCCACCATTAGAGGACCTGCCTCCGACCGAAGCTCTAGAGATCGACAACGGTCTCGCTTTGGTCCCCCGCGTGAAGCTCACTCTCACAATCTACCCAGTCGTTCCGTCCGTCTCGAAGCCCATCGACGAATGGCAGCTCAAACGAGCCTTGATCGATTTCCTCAAGACCTCCTTCGTCCCAGCCGTGACGGTTCCGGAGGAAGATATCGTAGTCCGGCGACACAAGGACCTGAAGAAGCGGAAACGTGAGGAACCCGTTGCAAATGGGTTACTATTCGTTCGCGAGTTAGGGTTTCTGAAGAGGAAGAAGAAGACGGCGAGTGGTGATGGCGGGGAAGATGTAGTGGGTTTGGAGAAGAAGTTTCTGGAGTGGAGGAAGCGTTTGGTGGAGAAGATGGATGACATTGAGCTCAACCTTGAAGGGGTTAAGTACAAGCTTAGTGTTACACTTCCTGTGTCTGAGGATTTCGAGAGGTTGAAGAAGGATTGGGAGGAATTCTACGCTTTTGGGAATTCGGGTTCGTTGAATTTTAGGGTTTAGTTTGTGATTTCAGGATATATGATGTGATTATACATGAAAGAGATAGAGATTTTTACTGGCATTTTCTTTGCAGGATATTCAAGGGATGGGAGGCGAGAACCCGATACGATTATAGTCAGAGGGGTTCCATCGAGATGGTTCGCAGAGCCAAGGGTTTCTTCAAAGCCTTCCATGTTGGTTACACATACAATCTTCTCTACCTTTGGCAAAATAAGGTATAAATTCATTATCCTTGATGTCAAGTTTGATTTAGTTTTGAATAAGGTTGTCCGAAAGGTTCTTTTGCTTGCTCGATAGTGAAATTGCCCGAAAGGTTCTCAGCTGTACATTCTCATTTGTTGTCTCTGATATATGTTGACAGTAAATTTATGTGGTATGTTGCGTTAACTCATCCTCTATAGGAATCTTAATGTTGCCGAGGATGGCGATCTAGGTAAGGATGCAGAAGAGGACAATGGGGATCTTGCATCGGGTCTTCACTGCAAGATTGTGGTTCAGTTCGAGAATTACCGAGATTTTTTGAATACCATAAAGGCTTTTTGTGGCCGTTCAATGCAAAAGGTTACGTTCTTTCCGTTAGCCCGATATCATGATCATTTGATGTTGCCTTAGATACAAAATATCTTAATAGTCTGGGAAGATATGGTAATAATATAGGATGCTTTTCTAATGTTTTCACCATGGTAAACTGCTGCGTAAGACAAATCGTTGAGAAAGTTATGATCTTTTTTGGAGAATTTCTGGAACCTATGCTACTAGCCGGTGCTGCATTATCCAAGCATAGGTTGCGGGTATATGAGTGTTGATTTCTTGAGATTGTTTTGTTGTTCGTGCAGGAAGGTTCTCGGTTAAAGGCAGATTATGAGGTAACATGGGATAGGGACAATTATTTCAGAAACTCGAGAAACCAGACGGTAGAGAAGTCTGATCCAGGAGACAGCCGATACAGGAGCGAGGCGTTCAGGCGCAAACCCTTCTTCTCCGACCACAATGTGGACGATACACGCAGAAAGAGATTCAGGGTATAGACTATATCAACCTTATTTCGCGTATGCTTTTTAAGCTTAATCAATCCAATCTTTTTTTTTGTCTCATTTGAAGTGAAGATGTTGCGTATGTTTATATTCTGTTAATGTGCAGGACTAGAATATCGGCATCATCCATGTTGTTCTTGACCTTTATGGCTCCAACGGGGGGGGAGAGAGAGAGAGAGAGAGAGAGCTTTTGCTTTCTGGGTTTGATTCATGGTCATGAACTCTTTAGCCAAAGCAGACGTTTTTATTTTTGGCAAATATCTCTGTTAACTAAAAAAAATTCTATTGGTTTTTAATTTGAAAAAGCGACATGATGCAAGGAATTCATATCGCAATCGTGTTAGGAGACGCTCTTTTCGCATCAGGCTTGTGCCTCACTAGTTGTACTTGCTTATATCGCAAGCAACCAAAGAATCTCATTACTTGCAACGTGAAGGAACTCTCTCGCCTCCTCTAGCCTAAAACCCTACAGGACTTTGGCATGATTGCTTGTGTCACACGCAACAAAAGACAATTACCAGAGAGGGACTTTCCCGTATCAAAAATTCCTCTGGACATCAGAGCAAATGTCACGAAGAACATGCGAAGAGATGGGTTGCTCTCTAATGCGTGACAACAGGACAGATATCTGCTCAGTCGCAATCTCTAATCTCTCTTTCGATTTGGATGACTCTGAAACCAGTGTCGAAACCAGATTCTGCAGAAACTGGACTCTTCCCACTTGATCATCCTGATTGTTGTGACGGAATGTCTTGCCGAAACCCGCGCTTATCCTGCGCCAACGGAGGGGAAGATACCTGTCCGGGATCTGGAAACAGTTCCCCGTCGACAGAACCCGAAGGGCATGGCGGCAGAGAATCCCCGAGAACTCGAAGTGTTGGCAGCTGCAACTTACGATGCCTTCCTGCGGGACCCAGTAGACTTTCCGGCCACCATCGAGTTTAGTGTGGTGTCTCACGAGATAACACCCATCTTCCATCTGGAATGACGCGTAATGGGCCGCCAGAACGAGTTGTTCTTGGAGCTTGGAGAAGGCGAAAGGCGTGAGAACCGAGGCTGCATGAGATTCCATTGGAGCCCCGGTTTTGAGGCTGATGTTTTGGAGATTCTGCTGCATCGTTTGTTGTTCCGCCGCTTGATCTTTGAAATCCACCGCAACAGCAACCTGAATTCATCGCAAACTTGGATTACTAAATTTGTATATTTATATGGGATTTTCCCTAAATATTTAGTTCAGGCTGAGATTGTGAAAAGATTTTATACATAAACCAAATACGAAGAGCGTGAGATTAACATACTTGTTCCACAAAGTGTGCAAGCCGGGTTTGTGCGCTAAGGAACCTCTGAATGAAAGCATTAATCGCCTTTGATCGTCCAGACAACGTCATCCCAGCTAGAAAATGGCTTCTCAAGTAGGGTAAAGCCCACAAAGGACGCGAGGCAAACAGGTTGTTTATATGCCTGTTTGTGTGCAGCCCGAAAGAATCCACCATATCCCTCCATCCCAACTCGAAATCCTCGACCGTTTCCAGATTGTATAGCCGAAAGAACTCAGCTTTCCAATCGTTGTAGCGTTCTCCAAGAACAGCATTAAACCAAGACGGAAACTTTCCAACGATCATCCATATGCAAAGCGCGTGTTTAGTCGACGGCATCTCTGCAGCCACGGCTTCCTTGATACACATATTATGATCCGTTAACATTGTTTGAGGCGCCTTCCCGTTCATGAACCTAACAAACGCCTTTCATATACAAATCAAAGATTAACAAAAATGTCAGAACAGATGCAAAATGGTGAGACGTTTTCGGAGAGAAGCATCTCCAAGTAAATAAAGGCACTTTCTTTCCATCTAAACGAGCAAGAAAAAAGAATTAAATCAGAAAGAAAAAACAGATACATCCGATGATTTGTTTTGTTACCTTCAGTGCCCATGACCACGATCTCAAATTTTCTTCTCGTAGAAGCACACACCCGAAGAAGCAAGGCATACCATAGTTATTGATTCCGACCCATATTCCAAGTGGCATCTCGACTGCACTTAGGCGATGTGTCGTATCGAATACTACAGCATCTCCAAAGATCTCGTATGACTGAACGGAAGAAGCATATGACCAGGCAATGTTCTCTAGCTTATCATTTGCATCTAACGTAAACTCAAATCTAAAGTTCGGGTCTTTCTCCTTGATGCTCTGGCACATCCTTAGTAAATCTATGCTCTCGTCCTCAGGATCAAGTTTCCTGAACGACTGAAGCAAATTCCTCACATCCTTTTCAGTGAACGGTAAGAAGCCCGGCTCAACACACTTCTCGAGCTCCATAAGCCTCATCATCTGCTGAAC
>NW_010965869.1:593451-599855 GCF_000463585.1 Tarenaya hassleriana | reverse complement strand
GCTGAACCGAAATCCCTGTCTTTGAAAACATCAAAATCCGGTTTTTATCTGCATCTGATATGGACCTATATGCAGGAAGAAAACGAACTTGATTCGGTTCCAAGAGTTCATGATTGTGGTGATTTGCGAAACCCGTAACACGCCATTCCGTCAAACCTAATTCAGTAATTTTACTGATCCTTAAGTACGATTGACAACCGCAACGAGAAGATTTTCTGTTCCTCTGAGGTTTTCCTTCACTTAAAGGCTTGGTGGGGGTATTACCAGCTCGGTGGCAAACAAAGTACCGTCTAGTTAGTCCTCTGCCAACTCCATCTTTACCTTCTGTCCTGTGACGACGTATTGAGAATCCACAACGCTTTGCAAATCCACTGTAGTACTCATAAGCAGCATCATGTGTAGGAAATCTTTGCCCGATATATGGAATGGCATCATCAGCTGTATCTACCGAGAGGGTAGTTCCATCTGGTGATTCCTCCGCACTGCTGGCTTCATCTAATGATAAAGAATGATGGTGATGATGATGATCTGAGGGGTCATCATACAGGAGCATCATCTGCCCACCATCATCAGACATTTTCCTCCTAACGTTTACCACCCTGGGTTCAAAACAATTTACCTGACAAGAACGATATGATCCGAAACTAAGTTAGGGGCCTCAGATCAGAATGATACGCAAGCACGTTAAACCGTACAACCTATTAGCACATGACAAGATTCAAGATAATATATTACTGAGACAACAATGCTCACAATCACATCTAGGAAAATTAGTACAACCCTCTAATCCAGCAAGGAAACCCTGCAACTATACAGCAAAAACAGCTATTCTGAAATGAAATATGGACCTGAATGTCGACTGGATCAAATGAAATTTTGAATAAAAGTCATCCGGTTGCTGTTTAGAAAGTTGTTAGTACACAATGAACTAGCAATTGACATATAGACAATTCAGAATCTGCTCAACCACAAATCCTCAAGCAGAGGATAAAACCCACAAAGGTGAAAGGTAACGAACGACCAGTAAGTACCCAACAGTTCCAATGACACAGTAACATGTTTCAGAATCAGATTCACCAAAAAGAAGTAACCGGTTACATACTAATACACGAATTTCATTTATTTCTCAAACATATATCATCGAAAGACAGAGGAAACAATACTTGAACACCGGTACTCAACCGAAATTTTCAGAATCAAACATATCATAATGAACACTGCAGCCATCCAATGTTCACAAACACAGACGTAGTGCCTCAATATTTCTAGCTATAGTAAAGCTAAAAGCAACAATCGGAAGAACATCTAAATCAAATCTAGGGAAAAAATATGGAACGTAAATCAAGAAACCGAAGTTTAATTTCTTCTTTCTGCCGAGAAAAACAGAGTACTTCAACACGGAGTACTTAGCATATTTAATCTAAAAGTATCATAATCTAAGCTCGTTAGAACAATAAAGATATAAATTTCGGTATCCCCGCAAAAAGGAGAAGGGACTATTCTTTTGTCAGCCTAAAATACTTGAATTCCACCAAACACCAAAACCACTCTGAGAATCGACCAATGCCCATCACCAGAAATCGAAATCTGGAAGATGGGTTTCATAATTCCATCACCAAGATTGAAAATTGAGAAGTCGATCTGCTGGAAAAGTTACATATTGCACATAATTAAGAGTAAGAACTCTCATAATTTATCTTCCCATTTCTTGCATCACAATCACCGAAGATACGAATGCAACAAAGACAATGTCTGGGAATTTTAAAATTTTGGAGGCAGAGGATATGCAGAGAGAGAGAGAGAGAGAGAGAGAGAGAGAGAGAAGTGTACTGAATTCTGACGCTGAACTGAAGAAGGAAACAGTACTCTCTGAAGGAGAAAGCCCTAATTTGCGCTGGGAGGTGAAGAGAGCCTCTTTGTGTCTCTGGCGCACTCTTGTTATCTTACGCCTCACCTATTCCTCCTTAAAAATAAGATTATCCCTATTCTAGAATACAGTTATACCCGTCCCCAAACATTCCCCTCATGTAGACGCAAAAACGAAGCCGTTGTTTATATCTCCACAAGAGTTTTTTTTTATTATGATAATGAGAAGATTCACTTGCCCACTTAATTCCCTTGAAACCGGAATCAATCTTTTTTTTTTGTTAATCAAAACCGGAATCAATCTGTTTTTTTGTTAATCAAAATCGAAATCAATCTTTAGTTATATAATTAATTACGTCTCTTTTCTACCAGTGTAATTGAACACAGGAAAAAACAGTAAAAAAAATAACCACAAGAATTTAAAGATTATTTGTTGAAAAGTATCTGTATTTCATTTCGGAAAACCTTGGCACAACTTTTTCTTTTAATAAATATTTCACTTTTCATGTCAAGAGACTTAAAAAAAAAATACCCCCAAGTAAAACTGTATAGATTAAAAATTAAAGGCTGAACTAAAACAAATCAAATGCAACATTTAACATGTCTCCTTCGTCCTCCTAGTTTGAAGCCAAAATCAATGGATAAGATACATAAAGATGTCTTTTGACGTGATCTAATTGGGTTATACAGATTTATTAGGTTAATCCAAATCAAATAAAAAAACTATATGGATTGGGTTAACCTATAAAACCTAATTAATTCAATTAAATCAATTATTTTAGAAAAAATATATAAAATAAACATGATCGAGATGAATATGTTGCGATAAATGTGCGGATATAAAAGAATTTATAAATAAATATCATATTAATATATGAACTGGTAAAAAAATATTGAATAAATACACAAATTATAAAAATTTCAAATAAATATATAAAACTCTTTCTAACTTCTATATTTTAGTCTAAACTTTTAAAAAATATTGAAAAATAAATAATAAACTTTTAAATAAATTTAAAAAACTCATGAAATTAAATCCTAAAATTTTAAACTTCCAAATACCACAATAATATGGCAGTTTTTGGAAACTATTTAAAAGTTTAAGTTTTAATGTAGAAGTTCAAAAAATTTGTGTATTTGTTTAAAGTTTCTACATATACACATCCACATATATAACTAACCTCGCAACAATGATATGGAAGCCCAAAAATCTTTAACGTTAAGCATTGTCTCCTACTACTAGTGACAAAAACCTTGAAACAGGAACCGGAAGCAAACTCCCCACACTGTTGTGAATAAACATTGATGCGATACAGCAACTACTGTTTTGGCTGGAACCAAGTTTCTCTGTGGTCAATTAATTCCTCTTGATCTTGGAGAATGTTCCCGTCTCCGAGAAGTATGTGCTCTGAGTTCCACTTCCTAGTTGGTTCATAACTGCTTGTGGGTTCGACAGCTCGATTCCCTACAAAGAGATGTCCATATTGTTTTACCATGTCCAGGAAAAAGCTCACACAACTTTCTGATAGATGGATTGAATGGGGCAATCGTTAATTCGTGAATTTCTTACGCTGCGGTTCAAATGAATCGTTAATTCGTGTACCTACAAGGTTGTTGTCGGTGACGGGATTAAAAAAACGAGGAAAGATGTTTACCTGGACAGGGGTGAAGGCCAAACTCGAGGTCAAACCAGAGGTCATGCCACTGCTTCCATAACTTTTCTCCTTAAACCTGTAAAAGCCATTTGATGACCATAAACCAACATCTCAGTCAAATTGCTGATCAGAATGGATATATGATTCAGACCATTACCTTTTCGCAACTTTAGCAGAAAGTTTAAGTTTGCTGGGAACACTGGATACACGTAGCTTGTTGCTCCCAGCTTGTCCAAGCATTCCATAACCTTCCCCTAATCCATCACCTAATCATCCAGAGCATATTGATAACTTGCCTCAGTGTTGCAATGTATATCACGAAACCGAGGCACGAAATGATTTCGACCCCTTCAACTAAATATTAGAGATACAAAATTTTACCTAACGAGCTCTCTTCAGGCACACCGAATGCCATCCTGTTGGCTAGTTTCCTCATGTCCGTCACAGCGTACCTAAGACAAAAAGAAAAAGTAAAGGGTAAGAATTCAGTTGGTAAATGCTACATGGCACAAAGAATAGGAGTGAAAACAGACCTTTCTTTCATCTTTCTTAGCCGGCGACCACCTCTTCGTTTTTTAGGCTCAGAATCAGGAACAGGAAGAGGCTTAGGTTGCTTAGCAGGTGGGGGTTCTTGCCACTTGTCAATCTTCTTACGAATCTCTTCCCTCAAGCCTCTTCCATTTGCCCCAGACAGGTCTCCTCTAATCGCGTCAACTCTTGCTGCCAACGTTGATTTTGCAGCCAAGAGCCTGCAGGCACGCATCCTAAGCGCAGGAGGTGTGCTTTGAAATACTTCTGTCTGCTCCAGGAAACCCACACGGAATTGAGATGTCGCGGTAGAGAATCCGGCAAGGTTCTTCTTCTTGTGGCCCAGAAGCTGAACATTACAGGCAGGCATTTTGGCTAGTGCTGACAACCCTCCAGCAATCCCCATGAGTTTTGCTGCGACAGCACTTCCAACAATGGCAGAGAGATTTGGAGCAATGTATCCCATTCTACTTTCAACAAAGTCAAGAACCTTTTTCCTTGCAGAATCAAGCTCGAGAGCACGATCACATGCTTCTATGGTCTTCTGCAATACATCCTCTGGAAGTGGCTTGCCGCTTGTGGTTGATGCGGTAACTGAAACAACCATAATGATAGCTGATGGAAGAAGACCTTCCAGATCAACAAGAGTTAAATCCACCTCATTCCCAATCTTTTTTACAACACGGGCATAGTCAATTGGATGATGTACCAGCGATTCAAGCTCTGGGAATTTCAGTCTGTACTTGTCACGGATGAAGTTGTGGATGATGACAACTTCATTTTCAATATCAACTGAAAGCTGATTGCAATCAACAATTAGCCGGTATTCAGGATCGTCTTCCAGAACAGCCTCTTTCCCTGCTCCATCAGAACCCTTTACAAGGGCCTCTTCCACTTTCTGAAACTCAAAATGAACATTAGTAAGATCCTAAACCCTAATCAGCACCAATAATAAAACTCAGAAAGAGTAGTGCACAGAAAAGTGACCCAAATACATCGATGGTGACCCGTGCTTATTCCTTGAGAAACAAGGAGAAATTTTCAATATGTTAACTGGAAATTGACATCATATGAAACAATTAAGGAATTATTCAAAAAACGGAGAAAGTACTCTCAAGAACACGCATGTAGGAGTAGACAGAAGTACAGTACGATAGCAAACTAAATCAGGATCCAAGAAATATGGAGATTTCAAATATAACCATGAAGCTGATCAGAAAACGGCAAGACAGAAGAGGGCACACAGGTTAACCAACCTGCATTATATCAGCATATCTCTGGGTTTTCTGAAGTTTGGAAACACTATCTAGGTCATCATAGTTAAGGGCTTCTAAGTCCGCCATGTCTGTATCAGTATCTTCTTCCTCATTTCCAGCATCAGCACCATTCTCTTCCTGATAAAAGCAGTTGAAAATGTTCTTTGTAAATCCAAACTCCGGCAAAGAAAGATACAATTAAATCATTGGGAAACAAACAAGAAACACTCGCCATTTCAGCTTCATTGTCGGACAACTCCTCGAGGTCCGCAAGGAAAGAATCCTCAAGAGTTGCCTGCAATAGGTCCAAAAAAAAAACACACTTAATAAGAGCAAGCTTCTAAAGAGGTTCATAACATACATCGGTAGCTCCACGTCCAAAGGACAAGAAAAGACAAAGTCTACGGAGAGAATCCTTTCCAAAGTTCCAAAGACACAGACGCCACATGATGAACAAACAAGCAGGGATTTCTTGTTCTCTTCATACATTCTATTAAAAAAAGAAAGTGAATGGTAATGCATCGGCCAGCGATCCCTGGTATCAAACCCGAGGAGAGGACAACTCCAAGACTGCGAAGAACACTAAGAGAATAACTCGATCAAAACAAACATGGAATCCTAAACAAATTTAAGTAAGAACAAACAAGATCCGACGTGCAAGCGATCTAGGAGAGAATCAAATGTCAACAAAAGTTGCGGATTTTGGTTAAAACACTACGAATTGACACACAGGACGAATACAACGAGCACGAACCATTCGAGAAATCAAAACAACAGATAATACAAAGGAAAAAAAACAATTTAAACAAACAAGCAACGATTAACAAAAAGGGCTGATTAAGCACTCACCATATTTTTAAGTTCGAGTGCAGAAGTTCACCGATCCTTCTGCTGATTGATCAAATAAAAAAGACCCTGATAAGAAATCACGGAGAATAACGAACCCAAAAGAAGATAGAAACTCGAGAAGCCCGAACTGTGAGAAACTTGAAGGAAACAAGAACACAACTCGATACCTGCATCCACTACGCATAGACACAAACCAAGAATTCAAACATACGAATGAAATATCAAGTAAGAGATTGGATCCTTCAGCAGG
>NW_010965869.1:577562-593311 GCF_000463585.1 Tarenaya hassleriana | reverse complement strand
CAGCAGGAAAAAGCAAAACCCTAATCAGATGGAAACTGGAAAAAACAAGAGCACCTGAACTGAATTCCGATACAAGAAGAAAACGGGAGGATAAACGGAGGCTATCAAGCTATATAAAATGCAAACGAATGTATTAAATGGGCCTAGATTTGAAATTGGGCCTTCTTCGTATAAATGGGCTTATTTGATAAGAGAGAGAAAATTGAAAGAAGCATTTTATTTTTTTAACTTGGAAAGAAATAACCCGCCAATATTTTTAAGATTCATGGAAAAGCCCAAGTGATTTATTTGTAGAAATCTATCCATCTAAATAAATAAAAAAACATACGCCAACATACATCAGAAATGTATGTAATAGAATTAAATTGGTCTCATAAGTTTGGTGCGGACGATAAGGAAAACATGATAATAGGTGACTTTTAAAAAAGAAAATAAATCGTTTCTTAAAGTATTTAATGTTTTTTGTACGGATCCTGCCCATATTTTGCCTCTGTGTTTGAAGATATATAGTTGAAGCAATTAAATGTGTATGTACAATTCTCGATCAAAAATTCGGTGTGGGTGCGAGCAGGTATCCGGGACTTTTAGAGTAAAAATGTCTCGATCTCGATCTCGTTCTCGCGAGATCTGAATTTCCGTGATTTGGATATCTACGGTTGAACTCGAATATTCGCAGATATCCAATTGCCTGACTTTGCACAACTCAATCGTAAATATTCAGTTATCTCATATTCAATCTCGTTTGCAATCAGAATCCGTATCTCAAATACTCACGAACCAATATCCATTAACCCACAAATTTCGGATGTAAACGCGCACTCTATTGAAAATATTTTTAAGAGTTTATGGTAATTTATTTTTGGAAAAAAGATATGATTTTTTTTCCTTTCTATTCATTGAATTAGATTTTTTTAAAAATTGTAACAATTTTAAATCATTACTATTGATTGATATTTTACCAAAAATGGTTTTGCATTAACTAGGGAAGGTATCCAGACAGCAACCGACGTTGGGTTTCATGTCTTGATAATTTATTTATAGTTTTTAAAAATAATTAAATATTCCATTGTAGAAAAAAAACATACCGAAAATCATGTCAGACATCAGCCAATGATAATAAAGATAATAATAATAATAATAATAATAGTGTTTGCTTCAAACGATATGGGAAATACAAAGCTTGGACCTTTCCGTGCAATAATTTCTTGGTACCCGTGAGCCAGCCTCACTCAGTCACATCAAATGCAATAAAAGCCGTGAAAAGAACCACCCTTTGGAGATAATCTCGACGGGAATTAACGCTTTGTTAGCTCTCCGGATTCTTTTTCTTCCGTGGGTTTTCGGAATTCTGTTGGTGGACGAGCTCCAATGGAGGAAGAGGACAGGATCGAAGAAACCAGCAGCCTGAGACGTGTTGGAACCGGCGGAAGCAGCGGAGATCGACGGTGGGTCGACGGAAGTGAAGTGGACTCGGGATCGCCGCGGTTGTCGGAAAACATAGACGAAGGATATTATGGGACTTTGAGGAGAAGATTGGCGAAGAAACCCAAAAGAACCGATTCTCTTGATGTTGAAGCCATGGAAATTGCTGGTGCTCATGGTCACCACCTCAAGGTCATCCCTATTTTCTTTGACTCTCTTCAGTTTTACCCATGAGGAAATTTAGCTCCTTTTTAGGTGATTCGAACACATTGTTCTCTTTCTCGTGGTGGGTTTTCTGTTTCTTAGGGAATTATACTAGAATCTGAATCAGAACGTGTCACAAAGTCAACAGCAAAAAGACACCATCTCTTTTTAGCTATTCATGAACGAAATTTAGATTCTTTTCACCAAATGCAAATACTATACAGTGTTTTCCTGGTGGGTTTTTAGGGATACCGGAATCCAAGCCAGAATATTGTTGACAAGGTCTTGACTTCTTTGAATGAATCAGGATCCATCTCTTTGGGGCACAATGGCGTTAGCCTTTCAGACACTTGGTGTAGTGTATGGTGACATGGGAACAAGCCCTTTGTACGTTTTTGCTGATGTGTTCAGCAAGGTCCCCATAGAATCGGAAATCGATGTTTTGGGAGCCTTATCGCTAGTAATATACACAATCGCCGTAATTCCATTGGCGAAGTATGTATTTGTCGTCCTCAAAGCCAATGACAATGGAGAAGGTTAGCAAAGTTCTTGGTCTTGTCAATGGAGATCCATCTTTATATTGTGTGTTCTGAGTATATTTTCTCCTGTTCAGGTGGAACATTTGCTTTGTATTCACTTATTAGTAGGTATGCCAAGGTCAATATGCTGCCAAATCAACAACCTGCTGATGAACAGATTTCGAGTTTTAAGCTCAAACTCCCGACTCCTGAGCTGGAACGGGCATTACACATAAAGGAAGCTTTGGAGGCCAAAGGGTACTTGAAAACGCTTCTTCTTCTCTTGGTCCTAATGGGAACTTCCATGATTATTGGGGATGGCATTCTGACTCCTGCTATGTCCGGTGAGTTGAAGGGTTCCTATTGATTCATGCACTTTATCTGACTTTGATTATTATGATTACAATGTAAATTCCTCTTAAGCTTTCACAGTTTGAGAATCATTGCTTTAAATCATCACCATGGATTAAGAGACTGAGTTTTCTTTTCCCCTTTGTCCTTTCTAATGCAGTGATGTCTGCCATGAGCGGTCTTCAAGGTGAAGTAGAAGGATTTGAGACAAGTAAGCATCATTTACTCTTTCTTTCAAATGATCTATTCACTTGTCTAGACCACACAGATGATATTTTCTCGTAGCTCATGTTCCACTGCAAAAGATTCCCAATCACTGCACGTAACAATCAATTTCCCGTAACTCAAGCCCGTGTGTTCAGTTTGGTAAATTTAATCAGTAGGTGGAGCAATCATCTGAATTTTACGTGGTGGTTCATGAAAGAGCTCGATAAAAGTGACGTTAAAATTTCTATCTAGTTCCATTTGCCCAGTGATAGTAAACTTCATAATGTTTCTTTTTTTTTCTCGTTGTTTGTCAGATGAATTGGTTATCTCTTCGATCGTAATTCTCGTGGCTTTGTTTAGCATACAACGGTTTGGCACTGGTAAAGTGGGTTTTCTCTTTGCTCCTATACTGGCACTGTGGTTCTTCTCTATTGGTTCTATTGGAATCTATAATCTGGTGAAGTACAATATCACCGTCGTAAAGGCGTTGAACCCAACCTATATCTATCTGTTCTTCAAGAAGAATAGCAAACAAGCTTGGTCAGCTCTTGGTGGATGTGTTTTGTGCATCACAGGTAACATTCTCCTCAAAAACCCTGAAAAATTCATCTTCGAACAATGAATGAATCATTTGAAAGGGGGGAAAAGAAGCTTCTCTACTCGGTATTACATTTTCATTGCCTGATTATGAATCTCTTTTGTGAACGATGGGATGAACACATGTATCTGAACTCTGCAGGAGCCGAAGCAATGTTTGCAGATTTAGGGCATTTCTCTGTAGGAGCCATACAGGTTCGTTTTTGCATACTAACTTTGGCTCGTTGCTCTTAAAAAGTGAAGATTAGGATTGATATGCATGATGAATACATGAAGTACGATATATATGATGTATGACAATGCATGGTACATGAGACATACAGATTACAATAGTTATGGAGAATGATGCCTGTTATATAATGACCACAATGCTTGACATTGATGAAATCACGATGATTAACATCGTTTCTTGATGCAGATGGCCTTCACCTGTGTGGTGTTTCCATGCCTTCTCTTGGCTTACATGGGTCAAGCGGCTTATCTCACCGAACACCCCGAGTCATCAGCTAGAATATTCTATGATTCAGTTCCTGGTGATCAATCTGATTCTACATTCCTAACTTTATATATGATCGTGTATAAATCTGAAGTCTTGAATAATATACACGTGTATATATATATATATATGTGTGTGTGTGTCAGTGATAGTTATAATTCTGTGGAGTTGTCAAAATGCTAAACGTGTTGTGAATGTGTTGAACAGAGAGTCTGTTCTGGCCAGTGTTTGTGATAGCCACGTTAGCGGCCATGATTGCAAGCCAAGCCATGATCTCAGCAACATACTCATGCGTGAAGCAGGCCATGGCTCTCGGGTGTTTCCCGAGGCTGAAGATAATCCATACGTCGAAAAGACGGATGGGTCAGATTTACATCCCTCTCATCAACTGGTTTCTGCTGATCATGTGCATACTCGTCGTCTCCATCTTCAGGAGCACAACTCGTATCGCCAATGCTTACGGTTCTCTCCCCGTTTTTCCATATTCCCTTACACAAAATCGGGTTTTGGGTTTCGTTTTCGTTTCTTCACTGCAACATGGCTTTGGATTCTTTTTTTATTTCAGGCATAGCAGAAGTCGGGGTGATGATAGTGAGCACAATCTTGGTGACACTGGTTATGGTTCTCATATGGCAAACCAATCTCTTTCTCGCCCTTTGTTTCCCGCTCTTGTTTGGATCCGTGGAAGCGATTTACTTGCTAGCTGTTCTCTCCAAGATCAAGGAAGGCGGGTGGCTACCACTGGTTTTTGCGAGTTTCTTCCTTACCATAATGTACATCTGGAACTATGGGAGCGTTCTGAAGTACCAGAGTGAGGTTCGGGAGAGAATTTCAATGGATTATATGCGAGAACTTGGATCCACATTGGGCACAGTACGTGTCCCCGGGATCGGACTGCTCTACAACGAGCTCGTCCATGGCATACCCTCCATTTTCGGGCAGTTCTTGCTTAGCCTCCCGGCCATCCACTCCACTATTGTCTTTGTCTGCATCAAATATGTTCCTGTCCCTGTTGTCCCTCAAGAAGAGAGGTTCCTCTTCAGAAGGGTATGTCCTAAAGATTACCACATGTTCAGATGCATCGCCAGGTACGGTTACAAGGATGTCAGAAAAGAAGATCCTCGGGTTTTCGAGCAGCTTCTCATCGAAAGCCTCGAGAAGTTCTTGAGACGGGAAGCTCAAGAAGACGCTTTAGAGAGCACTCTGATCGATCTTGAACCCGACAGCATCTCCATTGGTGAGATGCCCACCAACCAGGACGAGCTAAGAATCCCTCTGATCCATCACAGAAGCCAAGTAGTAGCAGAGGAACCCGAGTCAGAGCCATTGCCATCTTCCAGTGTAGGAGCTGCAATGGAGGAAGATCCAGCTTTGGAATACGAGCTCTCAGAGCTGAGGGAAGCAACGGAATCGGGGCTGACGTATTTGCTGGCCCATGGTGATGTCAGAGCGAAGAAGAACTCGATTTTTCTGAAGAAACTGGTGATCAATTACTTGTACGCGTTTCTCAGGAGGAATTGCAGAGCAGGAGCTGCCAATCTGCGTGTGCCTCACATGAACATTCTTCAAGCTGGGATGACATATATGGTCTGAAAGTTTGATTCTTTTGTTACAGTTTCGTGATCTTTTTGTATAATGTTCATAATTTCCATGAAATACGGCTTGATTCAAAGATTTGTTCGGGGCTGAATAATTTTTTTTAAAAAAAAAACAGGATTCAGACAATGTTTTTTGTGTTGCGTTTGAGTTCTGGGTTAGTTTCTTGATGTCCCCCCTCCCCCCTTGTAGTTTGTAGTGGTCTTTTGCCTTGAACCAAAAGCAAAGGTTTAAAATTCTTTTGATGGTTCGTACTCTTCTTGTTTTTGGTGAATAAATAAGGGGATTTTGGATTTTGGTTTGGTCGGATATGAATTTTTTTTAGGAGCAATTGGCAAAGTGTACCAAAACAAAAATGAAATTTGCAAAATACCTCACAAAAAACAACTTTTATATAATATTTTTTTTCTAAATATCCAAATTATCCTTTATATTATTTTTTTACGATTGTATGATAATCTATCTTTTAAAAATCGGTAAGTTTTGCTATTTGATCTTCTTTTTTCTCTAATATTTTCTCTATCTCCTCTATTTCTTATATAATTTATATAATTTATTCAAATACTCTTCTCGTTGATTTTTTTTTGTGATATCCTGATCATTTTTTTGCATGCACATAAGGTGTTTGATGAAATATCTGTACCAGAAAACTGCGGCAGATAACCTACGATCTATGAAAAATAACATGCGCTCTGCAGCAGGTCATTTGGCATGCGGCAGGTCACTTGCGGCACCTGGCAAGTCAGCTGCAGTATCTGCAACCTATGACTATCGTCCTGCGGACTTGTGGATCTGCGGCTATCGCCTTGCGGACCTACGATTATCGCCCTGTGGTACCTGTAGACGTGCAGCTATTGCCCTGAGAACCTGCGGCTATCGTCTGCGGTACCTGCGGTTATCGCCCTGCGGTACCTACGGCTATCGCCCTGCGACCTGCGGCTATCGTGCTGCGGACCTGATAATTGCGATCGTGATTTTACTACGACCATATAACTACGACTACGACTCACTACGACCATATAACTACGACTACGACTCACTACGACCATATAACTACAACTACGACCAGATAATTACGACCGTGATTTTATTGCGACCATATAACTACGACTATGACTCACTACGACCATATAACTACAACTACGGTCAGATTATGCATGTTATTTCATTATGACTATATAACTACGACTACGACTCACTACGACCATATAACTATGACTACGACCATATAACTATGACTACGACCAAATAATTACGACTGTGATTTCACTATGACCATATAACTACGACTAGGATCAGATAATTACGACTGTGATTTTACTATAACTAGATAACTACGACTACAACCAGATAATTGTGACCGTAATTTCACTACGACCATATGACTACGACTACGACCAGATAATTACGACTGTGATTTCACTACAACTATCTTTTAGAAATCGGAACGTTTTGTTATTTGATCTTATTTTTTCTCCAACATTCTCTATCTCCTCTATTTCTTACAGTTTATCTAATCTATTCAAATATTCTTCTGGTTGATTTCTTTTTCAATGATATTCTGATAATTTTTTTGTATGCACATAAGGTGTTTGATGAAACGTCTGTAAGAGAAAACTGTAGAAGACGACTTGACGTCTATGAAAAATGACCTACGTTTTGCGGTAAATGACCTATAGCCTACGATAGATGACCTATGGTCTGTCAGATTATCTGCGGTCTGCGGCAGGTCATCTTCGGCACCTACGGCTTACGGTAGGTCACCTACGGCACATATCGCACCTACTAATATGCAAGTGTTTTTTCACCTACTAACATGCAAGTGTTTTTCTATACTTATATAACAAAACAAAATCAATATAAGTATTTTTTCATGTATACGGAGGAAAATGAAATTCATGCAAGTATTTTTTGTGACAATCTACCTTTTAGAAATCAGAACGTTTTGCTATTTGATCTTATTTTTTCTCTAACGTTTTCTTTACCTCCTCTATTTCTTACAGTTTGTGTTACCTATTCAAATACTCTTTTAGTTGATTTCTTTTTCTGTGATATTCTGATCATTTTTTTTGTATACACATAAGGTGTTTGATGAAATATCTGTAAAAGAAAACTGTAGAAGATCACTGTCGTATGTGAAAAATGACCTACGTTCTGCGGTAAATGACATATATAGCCTACGGCAGATGACCTACGGTCTGCAAGATGACCTGCATGCGGCAGGTTATCTTCGGCACCTACGGCTTGCGGTAGGTCACCTATGGCACATATCGCACCTACTAACATGCAAGTGTTTTTCTATACTTATATAAGAAAACAAAATCAATATAAGTGTTTTTTCATGTATACGGAGGAAAACGAAATTCATGCAAGTATTTTTTATGACAATCTATCTTTTAGAAATCGGAACGTTTTGCTATTTGAACTTATTTTTTCTCTAACATTTTCTTTACCTCCTCTATTTCTTACAGTTTGTTTAATCTATTCAAATACTCTTCTACTTGATTTCTTTTTTTGTGATATTTTGATCATTTTTTTTGTATGTACATAAGGTGTTTGATGAAATATCTGTAAAAGAAAACTATAGAAGATGACCTGCCGTCTGTGAAAAATAACATACGTTCTGCGGTAAATGACATATATGGCCTATGGCACATGACCTATGGTCTGCAAGATGACCTGCGGTCTGCGGCAGGTCATCTTCGGCACCTACGGCTTGCGGTAGATCACTTACGGCACATATCACACCTACTAACATGCAATTATTTTTTCACGAAACTCATGCAAGTATTTTTCTATACTTATATAAGAAAACAAAATCAACATAAGTGTTTTTTCATGTTTACGGAGGAAAACGAAATTCATGCAAGTATTTTTTGTGACAATCTATCATTTAGAAATCGGAACGTTTTACTATTTGATCTTATTTTTTCTCCAACATTTTCTTTATTTCTTCTATTTCTTACAGTTTATTTAATCTATTCAAATACTCTTCTAGTTGATTTCTTTTTCTGTGATATTCTGATCATTCTTTTTGTATGCACATAAGGTGTTTGATGAAACATCTGTAAAAGAAAACTGTAGAAGATGACCTGCCGTTTGTGAAAAATGACATACGTTGTGCGGTAAATGACCTATATAGCCTACGGCAGATGACCTACGGTCTGCCAGATGACCTGCGGCCTGCGGCAGGTCATCTTCGGCACCTACGGCTTGCGGTAGATCACCTACGATACATATCGCACCTACTAACCTTTAAGTGTTTTTTCACGAAACTCATGCAAGTTTTTTCTATACTTATATAAGAAAACAAAATCAATATAAGTGTTTTTTTATGTATACGGAGGAAAACGAAATTCATTCAAGTATTTTTTGTGATAATCTATCTTTTAGAAATCGGAACGTTTTGCTATTTGATCTTATTTTTTCTCCAATATTTTTTTATCTCCTCTATTTCTTACAGTTTGTTTAATCTATTCAAATACTCTTCTAGTTGATTTCTTTTTCTGTGATATTTTGATCATTATTTTATATGCACATAAGATATTTGATGAAATATCTGTAAAAAAAAAGTGTAGAAGATGACCTGCCATAAGTGAAAAATGACCTACGCTATGCGGTAAATGACCTATAGCCTACGACAGATGACCTACGGTCTGCCAGATGACCTGCGGCCTGTAGCAGGTCATCTTCGGTACCTACGGCTTGCGGTAGGTCAACTACAACACTTGTCGCACCTACTAACCTGCAAGTATTTTTTACGAAACTCATACAAGTGTTTTTCTATACTTATATAAGAAAACAAAATCTATATAAGTATTTTTTTTCATATGTGTGGAGAAAAACCAAATTTGTGCAAGTGTTTTTTTATAAATGCAGAAAATCTGCAGGTTATATTAATATAGAAGGGTATGATGGTTATTTTAACTTTTAAAAAAATAGAATACAAAGATTACAATAGTAGAAATATAGAATGCAAAGACGACCATTTATGCAAATTTTCCCTTTTTTTATTTGAATATTACATTCATTCAATTTTGTTTACGATTTTTATGTAGATTTTGATTATATTCAAATTATAAAACAATATTTATATAACATAATTGTTTCATATTTTTACTAGTTTTATATCTGCATTTAGATGCATTAATCTAATTTATAGTTAATATTTATTTTTATCTATTTGACTTTAATCGCTTTAATTATTCGATCATTCAACAAAATTAATCGTTTTTTGGACGACGTTGTGTTGTGTCTACTTGTCTCTTTCCACAATGTATAAATCCTATGTTGATATGGCACTTTTTGACCGGTTTTTATTATATTGTTCGAAGAAAACCAATGAGTAATTTTGATTGTTGCCTGTGTATGCCATAAAACCGGAACCAGACCACCAGAATCCGGTTTTGTTATTATTTTTAGTTTTAACCAAACCAAGCCCAACTAAATTTCTAAACCAATTCATTTTCTACTTTTAATTCATTCAATTTCTGCTACAGTTGATATTCAGTGAAAAAAAATATATTAAAAATAAAACAAATTGCATTTGGATTGAATTTAAACCGAATTTGGTTTAGTGCCATCTCGGTTTGAATACCAACCGGACCGGATTTCTCTGTGCACCATTCCGTTTTTGAACCCTTGATTCTGTTAATATATTTTGTTTTTCATTTTCCTTGGAAAAGAAAAGGAGGACACCACCTTTCAACTACTCATCATCGCCGGTGGAAGGAGATGAAGTGTAACTCTCGGATCCAAAGTCTCTTTCTCTCTCTCTGGTTGTATAATTTCATCTGTTCAGATCTGTGGTATTAACTTTTAGGGAAAGTTTGAGAAAAATGGAAATCGGAAGAATGAAGAATCAAATGGAAAATGAAGAAAAGAAGAAGAGAGAGAATCGTGAAAATGTTTTTATGATTTCATTCATGTAAAATGAAGTGTTTATATACATACATCTCTCACAAATATCCATAACAAACTCATAACAAACTCACAATTATTTTTAACAGAAAATATTCTAATATTCTAATATTCCCCCTCAAGTGTGTATCATCTTAAGGATGCACACTTGACACTTACAAATATTGAAACAAAATATGAAACTCCAACCAATAGTCAGATCTTCAAAAGTCAGAAAGAAAAACTTGAACAAGGCCTTGCATACTGAGCAGCAACGGAAAAAAAAAACTTCACCAGTAACAACAACTCTCAACATTCCCTATTTGCAGCGGTTCTTTCACCAGCAACAACTGTAAGACTAGCTTCCACCATCATCAAATCGACAAAGAAGAAGAAGAAGAAAAAAACCGAAGCCTCCACGGCTTGAATAACACGGCCATTAAGACCGAAAAATCATATTCGATGTTGATTGAAAAGTAAACGAAACCTCCACGGCTTGAATAACACGATCATTAAGACCGAAAAATCACAATCGATGTTGGTTGAAAAATAAACACGATCGTAGACATGATACGATCGGAACACGATCATAAGATCATAGGTATGATGAATCGGTATATTTCACCGAGAAAGAAACTGAACCAAGAACAAATTTCTGATATGAGAAGACACCGAAGAGAACCATCGGCACTGAAGAAAAGAAACAGATTAGAAAGAGAAACTGTTCCTGCACGGAGATCGCGACTTCGAAGATGGTGACCATGAGAGAGAAGAGATCGACGATGAAGAAGACTTAGACCAACCATTGGTGTTGAAGAGATGAAATACAAAGGGGTTGAGAAGAAAAAATGAGGAGAAAAGTAGATGCTGAGTAAAACCTAAAAATCCAGTGGGATTGGAGAAACATCCAAGGAAGTTCTCAAATGGGGTCCGGCTCTATGAGCTCCTGGGCCTTGCAAAGCCAACCACAGCCATGACCTTTTCAAATATGAAAAAGTCGGCAAAGATTATAGGAGGCGGTAGAGATGCGGAAGATCACGTAAATAAAATGTTTGAGTAGGAGTAATTTTATCAAACACCTTATACGCAATATAAGGTCATCTTCATCTTTATCATCTCTTTCTTCCTGATCCTCCATATTTAGAGATTTGTAGATAGATAGTAGGAAATCAATCTCACAGGCTTCATACCATATTAACTTTATGGGAAAGTTTGAGAAAAATGGAAATCGGAAGAATGAAGAATCAAATGGAAAATGCAGAAAAGAAGAAGAGACAGAATCGTGGAAATGTTTTTATGATTTCATTCATGTAAAATGATGTGTTTATATACATACATCTCTCACAAATATCCATAACAAACTCATAACAAACTCACAATTATTTTTAACAGAAAATATTCTAATATTCTAATATTCCCCCCTCAAGTATGTATCATCTTAAGGATGCACACTTGACACTTACAAATATTGAAACAAAATATGAAACTCCAACCAATAGTCAGATCTTCAAAAGTCAGAAAGAAAAACTTGAGCAAGGCCTTGCATACTCAGCAGCAACGGAAAAAAAAACTTCACCACCAACAACAACTCTCAACATTCCCTATTTGCAGCGGTTCTTTCACCAGCAACATCAGCAAGACTAGCTTCCACCATCATCAAATCGACAAAGAAGAAGAAGAAAAAAAAACCGAAGCCTCCACGGCTTGAATAACACGGCCATTAAGACCGGAAAATCATATTCGATGTTGATTGAAAAGTAAACGAAGCCTCCACGGCTTGAATAACACGGCCATTAAGACCGGAAAATCACAATCGATGTTGGTTGAAAAGTAAACACGGTCGTAGACATGATACGATCGGAACGCGATCATAAGATCATAGGTATGATGAATCGGTATATTTCACCGAGAAAGAAACTGAACCAAGAACAAATTTCTGATATGAGAAGACACGGAAGAGAACCATCGGCACTGAAGAAAAGAAACAGATTAGAAAGAGAAACTGTTCCTGTACGGAGATCGTGACTTCGAAGATGGTGACCATGAGAGAGAAGAGATCGACGATGAAGAAGACTTAGACCAACCATTGTTGTTGAAGAGATGAAATACAAAAAGGTTGAGAAGAAAAAATGAGGAGAAAAGTAGATGCTGAGTAAAACCTAAAAATCCAATGGGATTGGAGAAACATCCAACAATATGAAAAAGTCGGCAAAGATTATAGGAGACGGTAGAGATGCGGAAGATCACGTAAATAAAATTTTTGAGTAGGAGTAATTTTATCAAACACCTTATACGCAATATAAGGTCATCTTCATCTTTATCATCTCCTTCTTCATGTTCCTCCATATTTAGAGATTTGTAGATAGATAGTAGGAAATCAATCTCACAGGCTTCATACCATATTAACTTTCTGGGAAAGTTTGAGAAAAATGGAAATGGAAGAATGAAGAATCAAATGGAAAATACAGAAAAGAAGAAGAGCGAGAATCGTGGAAATGTTTTTATGATTTTATTCATGTAAAATGATGTGTTTTATATACACACATCTCTCACAAATATCCATAACAAACTCATAACAAACTCACAATTATTTTTAACAGAAAATATTCTATTATGTGGTTTGTTGAACGAATCATAGAAGGATTCTTTTTATCCATTCATCGCGGCAATCTTCGATCTCGTTTTCGTCTCCGGATCCGGTTGCAGCCCTGGACACAGTCATGAATCCCTTCTCTTCTGGAATGCGTCTCAGCTCAGGTACACGATTTGTTGCTCCCATCGGAATAGGGAATGAATTCGGTCCGTTTTTGTCGCCGGTTTGTTTTACGTGTGTTCTGTTGAAATCAGAAGATTCTACCATTTTCAAGGTTCTAGAGCTGAATGTAGCGTTTTCCGCTTGGTGTTGGGGTGAAATGTTGTTTGAAAATGAAGTTGCTCGGAAAATGTAGTGAGAATTCCAAGTGATTGAGCTTCGAGTCTGCTGATACTGCCGGATTATTTTGGATGTGTTAGATTTTATCAGCCGATATGATTGTATCAGTGTATGCTTTGTTCTTTAAGTAGAAAGGTAGAAGATGAGAGAGAGACAAGTGAAGTTTTAAGTAAATTAGGAGAGTATTAGAGAGTATTTTCTCGGTTGTTTTGGTTTGTTTGGGTTGTTACGGTTTGTTATTTTTGGTTTACTATTTTGAATTTCGTTTTTCTGTTTTCCGCTTTATTTTTCAGGTTGTATAAAGTGTTATGACACTTGTTGTTTTCAATTTATGAGAAAATCAGAAAATGTTTCACAAACTTCTCTTTCTTTCGCTGATGAATCCTTCTCTCGATTTCTGTTCTAGCTTTCGTTTTCTTCACTTTGATATGGTATCAGAGCGATATTAGCTCCGCTATCAGATTTCTTTCTTTTGATTTCACTTTCGTTTTCGATATCATGTCTACTCCTGAAATTTCCGGTGATTCTGATCATGCCGATGCTCAAGGTGCTAATTCATCTGGTTCTTCAAATTCGAGTAGTTCTGATCCGTATTCTAGTCCATATTTCCTTCACGCAGCTGATTCTTCAAGTCTGCAACTGGTTCCCGTCAAACTTCAAGGTCAGATGAACTACACTGTTTGGGCTCGAGCTATGGTCAAGGCGTTGAATATGAAAAACAAATTAGGGTTCGTCCTTGGAACGGTGGTGAAGCCTGATCTGGCACATCCAGAATATGGCGCTTGGTCTCGATGTAACGATGCGGTTTGTACAGGGATCAACAATTCTGTAAGTCCTGACACACACTCTCAGATTGTTTAACTGGATGAAGCTGATCAGATCTGGCGTTACTTAGAACAATGCTATAAGCAGAAGAATGTTTCAAAGGTTTATAGTATTCAACAACAGCTAGACAATATTCATCAAGGTTCTATGGATCTTAATGTCTATTATACTAAGCTGACTACTCTTTGGGATGAATTGCGTCATTACGAACCTAATCCGGAATGTCACTGTCGTGGTTGCTCTTGTGGTGGTTGCACTTGTCAGATATCTGAACAATGGATTAAGCTGTTTGAACGACGTAATGTTGTCAAATTTTTGATGAGGCTCAATGATTCTTACTCTGTTCCTCGTAGACAGATTCTTATGACTGATCCATTGCCAAATCTTAATCAAACTTACAATCTATATCTCAAGAGGAACAACAGCGGCTTATCTTGTTGGTTGTAATGCTCTACGATGATCCGTGATATGACATTTTGACTATGTATTGATTCATTGATTTATGAATGCATTACTTTTCCCGTTATATGATTAGCATGTTTGTTATATTACGGTAAATATCCTTGAATCATTGCAGATGATTCTAAACTCCCTAGTCAGTTATCATTGTGGGAACAATGATGAATTAAGACCAGCATGATGTGTGATAGATGATTATGATCATGTGCATTGGATGCAAATCACAATCATGGGTTCTCGTTTGGAACGAGTTACTGGATGACCCGCATGAGATTGTCACATGGACATGAGTCATGACTTGAATTTCATACAGCGGTTCGTTCTTGGATCCTCAGACCTGAGATGTCTAGAGTATCTGATATGAGGAGTGACGTGTCTTGACTGCGTCAAACGTCGTCTTTAACCGGATGATCATAATGGCGTTGCTCATATGCAGATAGTAGACATGCAATACGAGACTTGTTGATCACTTGTGTGACGAGCTTTAAATTTATACCCGACACACAACTAATCCGCAAGTATACGGATGTCGTAGTACCGGGGTCGAACACAAGGACTTAAGCGGTTAAGCTAGGAATCGACTAAAACTAGGAAAATGGAGAAAATAAAATCAGAGAATTGTTTTTATTGGTTTTCGTAAGTTGCAGAAAATTAAAAGAAAGAAAGTAAAATCAAAGACAATCACAATTCAAGAGGAGATAATCGATGGGAAAGGTTATGGGAATCGGGTTTCACCGAATCATGCAAGGATGCCGTAAGGAAATATTGGACCTAGATCATGCTTGTTCTAAAGTGAGGGATTCCAAGACTAAGGTCGGGTTCGGCTCTCTCAAACCGAAAACCCGTTATCCAAGAGAGTACTCTATCCACTTTCGTGGCTTAGAGTGAAATTCCAGAATGCATTAAATTCCCTTGTCACGATCCTAAATTGGATTGAATCGAATTTCTTCGCATTCAATCTCAGCTCATTTCAATGAATGCACCAAGAATCAAGAATCCATGTCTCCATGAAATTCTCAATCATAAATTCTACCCAAGAGATTTTCATCCAATGGGAAGCATTAAACACCATTCATTAAACTCTAGCAATCAAACCCAAACAATTTCATCACTCAATTCAACAAATCCTAGGTTTCCCTAAACATTCATTCAAGAGAGATGAGAGATAATCATGAAGAACAAAATTCCATTCATTGCAAGAGTTTGAAAGCATAAACAAAGCATAATCTTGGGTCCAAAGTGA
>NW_010965869.1:575204-576690 GCF_000463585.1 Tarenaya hassleriana | reverse complement strand
CCTGCCAAAGTCAAGAAATAGTCCCGAAACCCTAGAATGGCTCTAGAAATGCCTAAGAATGCGTGGAAACCGTTTAGAAACCAAAGACATACTCGGTATAAGATCCAGATAAAATCCGAGCCATCAAATCCCCCCAGACTTAAATCTTTGCTCGTCCTCGAGCAAATAAAATCAATGAAACACGAAGTCTGAGAAGGACGGTGAGTTAGAAATTGGTCTTTGATGAGTTTCAAGATCTAGCTACATGTCCACTGCTCAACTTATGGGAGTAGAATCGAATCTAGGCTACTCTAGCTATCCTCTCTTGTCAGCCAATCTTTTCTAAGTGTGGGATTTCTATGTCGTCCCTAGTCTACCATAAGAGTGATTCCAACCTCTAAGCACTCTCCTAAACCTATTTACCGTTTTCCTCCTCTAAGATATGTTATCTCTTCATTTATTTTGTCACTTTTTCTTTTCTTTTCTTTTCTTCTTCCTTTTAAGAAAATGCTAAGAGGAGTACTATCCCGAGTTCCTAGGACGTTGAAGTTGACAAGTGTCTCTGCTTTTGCTTTTCTCTAATGATCATGACAACACTTGTCCCACAACTTAGACCCGAACCGTCGAATTTCGACGCACTCATGTCATCGAATGATTTTCATTAACGATATAGTGACAGCGGAGTGTTGGGATGTGTATACTTTCTTCGCTTATTTGTACCACTCATTCTTTCCAAGAGACTATCTATCTTATGGGAGAAGCTTCGGGAACGGTTTTTGGGAGATATTTAACTTAGGTTCGGTCGGTCCTACTCTTTGGCATACCTAAAGACAACAATATACCCCACAACCTAGAATTGCAAGCATCGAAGAGAGGGTTCACTATTCACCTATTATCGACAATCTACTCGAACACCTAGAGGTCTAAGTCCAAATCGCTAAGCAGTCTCTAAGCAGCTATCACCATCATATCATCATCGACCAATCTCAACTCAAAACGGTTTATGCAATGCATATGCTTCTACATGTTCTAGACCTATATGTAACAAATGCAATGCAAGACTAGGTGGTGTCTATATGTACAAGTGCAAAAAATGCAAGTGTGGAATGCATCTATAGTGAGAAATCATCATTTTTTTTTGTGTGTGCAAGTGAATGTATGAATGCACTCTAAAAGAGACTTGAAGCGATGTTAGATGCGCACCCCCCCAGACTTGAACGAGACACCGTCCGCGGTGTCACACAAATCCGAAGGGACGGATATGTGGAATAGGAAATTTGGAGCTAAGCGAAATAGGAGGGGAAAGTGAGTGTATGACCTTGTGTCCAAGGATGAAAGATGCCTCCCCGCATTCCACTTGCGAATGATTCCACATTGCACGTCGTCTCGGTTGCTCGATAGTGTTCACCTTCCAAAATCAAAACTCGGAAAGAGAGAAGATCAAGTGAAACTGATATAATCATAGCAAAGACATAAGCAACATCAAGATCACATCATCACATCATGT
>NW_010965869.1:574121-574490 GCF_000463585.1 Tarenaya hassleriana | reverse complement strand
TAGGCGTCCAACCGAATCTCATCGAGTTGGTGAAGCTGCAACACTCGTTTCTCCGCGGTGGATTTCCAATCAAAGTTCAGCTTCTTGATCGCCCAATATGCCCTATACTCAAGCTCAACCGGCAAGTGACAAGCTTTCCCATAGACAAGTTGAAAGGGAGACATACCGATGGGTGTCTTGAAGGTTGTCCTATATGCCCATAGAGCGTCATCGAGCTTGGATGTCCAATCTTTCCTTGACCTTGACACCGTCTTCTCAAGTATCGCCTTGATCTCTCTATTCGAGACTTCAACTTGCCCGCTCGTCTGAGGGTGATACGGGGTAGCCACCTTATGTCTCACACCATACTTCTTCAAAAGCGCTTCTATG
>NW_010965869.1:566562-567125 GCF_000463585.1 Tarenaya hassleriana | reverse complement strand
CCAAAAAGTCCGAAAAATCGGACTTAATTTAGTTCCAGGTTACGCGGTCAGCCGGACCAAGACTTGGTCCGGCGGACCGGACGTACATGAAGAAGACGGACCGCGAAGAAAACAGCTCCTGGTCCGGCTGACCAAAACTGGTCAGCTCCGGACCAGGGCTTCGGAAGGTTTCCGCGGCTGACTGGGCGAGGGACCGGCTGACTGGGCAGGTGCGCGTGTTGTTGGTCCGGGGCTGACCAAAATTGGTCAGCTCCGGACCAAAACTTCTTCGGCTGGGCAGGCGGACTGGGCAGGCGGACTGGCTGAGCTCGGACTGCATCCTGGTCCGGCGGACCGATCTTGGTCAGCTCCGGACCAGGCCTTCGTTTTCGCTTGGTCAGCCAGCCTTGCTCGGATCTGAGGGCGGAGTGCTTCGGCGGGCTGAGGGGCACGATACTCCCGTGGTCCGGGGCTGACCAGATTTGGTCAGCTCCGGACCGGATGAGTTCTTTTACTTCTTCCTCGTCTTCTCTCCTCGGTCCGACTCGATGTGCTGGGCAAACTTGGTCCGCCGGAGTGCATTC
>NW_010965869.1:564488-565701 GCF_000463585.1 Tarenaya hassleriana | reverse complement strand
GTTTACGAACCGTCCGTTCTAACGAAAGTGGAATGTATGTCCCGTAAAGGGCCAGCCCGTCCGGTCCAGGTGTGGACCGGACGGTCCAGGAATCAAGACCGTCCGTTCTGCGAGGGAAAGCGGAATGTCCGTTCCACGTGGAAAGCCAGACCGTCCGGTCCAAGACCTAGACCGGACGGTCCGACTTTCGGGCAGATTTCCTATTTCGCGTTTTAAGGGTTTTGGGCAATTCTAATTAATGAGAGAGCCACCACAAACCCTAGAGAACGAACCTCAGACGTCCAAGACACTCATGAGAGCTTAGAGAAGCTTGATTTTGAGTTCTAGTGATTGGAAATACACGATTGTTAGACGTCCAAGACACTCATGAGAGCTTAGAGAAGCTTGATTTTGAGTTCTAGTGATTGGAAATACACGATTGTTCGGGTTAGTGCACAATTGGTTTTGTGTGACGTTTGGCTAGGTTTAGATCTTTCCTTCCGCTACGTGAAACCTAGAATCCAAACCCTAGATCGATGAGATCGCATGCTAGGAATCCGAAGGGAACCCAACAGTGGTATCAGAGCCTGGTTCTCTGTATATCGCCGTGCCTGTTGCTTGTTTGCATGATTTTAATTGTTAAGATGCATGTGAACAATAGATCTTTGCAGGTTTGCATGATTTTAATTGTTAGAATGCATGTAGACTATAGATCTATGCATGTTTTTCATGGTTTTAATGGTTAGAATGCATGTAAACATGAGATCTATGCTTGTTTGATGATTTTGATTGTTGAATGATGCATGGATGAGCTATGGTTCTTGGGAGGCTTGATGGTGCGTCGAAACGGGGATGAAAACCCTAGTTTACGGGACCCAAAACCGAGATCTGAAGTCTGTCTATCGCATGGACCGACCAGTCTAGAGTGTAGACCGATCGGTCTATGCATGACGGCGCTTATTCTTTTAGGTCAAAATTAGGTCAGACCGACCGGTCCAAGGGTTGGACCGACCGGTCTGGATCGATGACTAGAAGAGAATTTCGGATTACGTTCGACAGACCGTTCAGTCTGGTCTTTGGACCTTCTGGTCTGGGTCTGATGGAATGTTCGGTCTTCGGGGTCGGTCTGCATTCCGTCATCCATTCCAGAAGGTCTGGAACGGACGGTCCACGGATGGCAGACCGTCTGTTCCATGACGATCGGGAACGGACGGACCATTAGAGGCAGACCGTC
>NW_010965869.1:561334-563192 GCF_000463585.1 Tarenaya hassleriana | reverse complement strand
AAGAAGGAAGAGTGTTATTTCTGTCATGCTTTTGGGCATTGGTATAGAAATTGCAGACTCTACCTGGAAGATCAAAGGAAGAAGAAGCTTGCAGAAGCTTCAACTTCTGGTATCTTCGTTATAGAGGTCAACTTGTGTACTTCTTCATCGTGGGTATTAGATACCGGATGTACCTCGCACATTTGTGCAAATGTGCAGGGACTGCGGGGAAGTAGACAATTGGCGAAGGGAGAAGTAGATCTCCGCGTCGGAAATGGAGCAAAAGTTGCTGCATTGACCGTCGGGACTTACGATCTGACTTTACCTTCAGGCCTTGTGTTGGAGTTGCATGATTGTTATTTTGTACCTGCCATCAGCAGGAACATCATATCGATTTCATGTTTAGACTCTGATGGTTTCAGGTTTGTTATTGAGAACAAATGTCTGTCCATTTATAGAGGCGATTTATTATATGGTAAGGGTTACCAGTTTAATGGCCTTTATGTTTTGGAAGATGAACCATCTGGACACAGGTCGATCTATAATGTTAGTACCAAGCGGTTTAAGTCGAACGACTTAAACCCGACCTATCTCTGGCATTGTCGACTTGGCCATATCAACGAGAAACGCATTGCGAAGCTTCATTCTGATGGACTTCTTGATTCTTTTGGTTATGAGTCAATTAAATCATGCGATTCTTGTTTGATGGGCAAGATGACAAAATCTCCTTTTTCTAGAAAAGGAGAACGGGCTACAGAGTTGCTAGAACTCATACATAGTGTATCTGTATTTTGTTACGTTTACTGATGATTTCAGTAGGTATGGTTATGTCTACTTGATGAGACATAAGTCTGAAACGCTTGAATTGTTCAAGACTTTCAGAAACGAGGTACAGAACCAACTTGGCAAGACGATCAAGTTGCTTCGATCTGATCGAGGTGGCGAGTATATGAGCCACGAGTTCACTGACTATCTGGCAGATTGTGGGATTGTCTCACAGTTGACTCCACCTGGAACGCCATAGTGGAATGGCGTGTCCGAGAGGAGGAACCGAACCTTATTAGATATGGTACGGTCTATGATGAGTCAGATCGAACTTCCTAAATCCTTTTGAGGTTACGCCTTGGAAACAGCAGCACTTATATTGAACAATTGTCCAACAAAGTCGGTTCAGAAGACTCCATATGAGATATGGACTGGGAAGCGTCCCGGGTTAGCATTCATGAAGATTTGGGGATGTGACGTTTATGTGAAACGTCTGGCTTCTGGTAAGCTATCCGCCAAATCTGATAAATGCATATTTGTGGGTTACCGTAAGGAAACTAAAGGGTACTGGTTCTACAACCCATCTGAGAACAAAGTGTTTGTTGCTCGGAATGGATCTTTCTTGGAGAGAGAGTTCGTCTCCAAGAGAGTTAGTGGGAGTAGAATAGATCTCGAAGAAGTTCGAGAACCACAAATAGTCGAAGAACCGAGTGAACAGGTCGAAACAGTTCAACCTGTATCACAAGTTGTTGAGACAACACCTCCTAGTGAACCTCGGAGATCTGATAGAATTCGCCAAGAGCCTACAAGATACGGATTTCTTGTGACTGGAAACGACGAACTCATATTGTTAGAACATGACGAGCCTACGTCATATTCAGAGGCTGTGGCGAGTTCCGATTCCGAGAAATGGCACCAGGCCATGGAGTCTGAGATGCAATCCATGTACGACAACAAAGTGTGGACTTTGGTCGATTCGTTCAATGGTATCAAGACCATTGGATGTAAGTGGATTTTCAAGAAGAAAACCGACATGGATGGCATCATGCATACCTATAAGACATGACTCGTCGCGAAAGGGTTTCGGCAAATTCATGGTATAGACTATGATGAA
>NW_010965869.1:524301-560472 GCF_000463585.1 Tarenaya hassleriana | reverse complement strand
CGACCCGCTGACGAAGCCTCTCCCTTCGTCCAAGCATGATGGTCATGTTGTGGGTATGGGGATTAGATGCTTGTAGGATAGATCATAGAGCATAGTGGGAGATTGTTGGTTGTAATGCTCTACGATGATCCGTGATATGACATTTTTGACTATGTATTGATTCATTGGTTTAAGAATGCATTACTTTTCTCGTTATATGATTAGCATGTTTGTTATATTACGGTAAATATCCTTGATTCATTGCAGATGATTCTAAACTCCCTGGTCAGTTATCATTGTGGTAACAATGATGAATTAAGACCAGCATGATGTGTGATAGATGATTATGATCATGTGCATTGGATGCAAATCACAATCATGGGTTCTCGTTTGGAACGAGTTACTGGATGACCCGCATGAGATTGTCACATGGACATGAGTCATGACTTGAATCTCATACAGCGGTTCGTTCTTGGATCCTCAGACCTGAGATGTCTAGAGTATCTGATATGAGGAGTGACGGGTCTTGACTGCGTCAAACGTCGTCTTTAACCGGATGATCACAACGGTGTTGCTCAGATACGTTCACGAATCATATGCAGATAGTAGACATGCAATACGGGACTTGTCACCTCCTACACAGGAGAGAACGTGTCTTGACTGCGTCAAACGTCGTCTTTAACCGGATGATCATAACGGCGTTGCTCAGATACGTTCACGAATCATATGCAGATAGTAGACATGCAATACGGGACTTGTCACCTCCTGCGCAGGAGAGATGTCGCTGGGCCCCTCGTGGAAATCGGACTGTGAAAATGCGTGGCCACGCTATAGATGAATGTACATCTATTTTATCAGTCGGTTTGCCTAGACGAGTAAGCGGTTGAACTTGAAGGGTGGCTCATACCATGCCCTTGTTCAACATATGACATCGTGAGACAAAGGATCAGAACTCGAACTATTGCTGGCTTTGTTAGATCACCTCTAACTCTATTCTAGGTGGGTGGTCGTGGCGTCTTGCTAGAGGCTAACCATGACTTGTGGTTCGGGAAATGTTTCCGAAGCCACTGCCACTTCGAGTGGGCCTACAGGGTCACACACCATTAGGGATGGATCACACGTGAAGAGAACAACGCGAGAAAAGAGCGACGGAGCGATCTGGAAGAGTTCCAGATGGCCAGCCAATTCGGACCGTCCGTTCCAGTAGAAATGGATTGTCCGTTCCGCAAATGGCCAGACCGTCCGGGCCAGGTGTGGACCGGACGGTCCAGGCATCAAGACCGTCCGTTCTGCATTGGATTACGGACCTCCGTTCCGCGTGGAAAGCCAGGCCGTCCGGTCCAAGACCTAGACCGGACGGTCCGACTTTCGGGCAGATTTCCTATTTCGCGTTTTAAGGGTTTTGGGCAATTCTAATTAATGAGAGAGCCACCACGAACCCTAGAGAACAAACCTCAGACGTCCAAGACACTCATGAGAGCTTAGAGAAGCTTGATATTGAGTTCTAGTGATTGGAATATCGATTCCAAGTCAAGGACATCGTTTTCTCTACACAAATCCTAGCAGATACGTTCCAAGGTGTTGGAATTCATCCCGCCGGTGTGGATACGTGTAGAGGAGTTGTGCTTTTAACTCTTGGTGATTAAAACAGGCCCTGGATCGATTGATACTTCCAGATCTTGAAAGAACGAGGTAAGTATTCGAATCCCACGACGATATACACGATTGTTCAGGTTATTGCACAATTGGTTTTGTGTGACGTTTGGCTAGGTTTAGATCTTTCCTTCCGCTGCGTGAAACCTAGAATCCAAACCCTAGATCGATGAGATCGCATGCTAGGAACCCGAAGGGAACCCAACATATCTTGGGATCACACTCTGATCAGGTATCGCCATGCCTGTTGCTTGTTTGCATGATGGATCGATTGATACTTCCAGATCTTGAAAGAACGAGGTAAGTATTCGAATCCCACGACGATATACACGATTGTTCAGGTTATTGCACAATTGGTTTTGTGTGACGTTTGGCTAGGTTTAGATCTTTCCTTCCGCTGCGTGAAACCTAGAATCCAAACCCTAGATCGATGAGATCGCATGCTAGGAACCCGAAGGGAACCCAACATATCTTGGGATCACACTCTGATCAGGCTGTGTTTCAGACACAAGCCTATCAATCTAGGCCTCGATCTGGTATTTTGCCTAATCCTTCACGTTCTGATGTCTCTGTTCAGTCTGACAAACCTCGATTTCAGTCTCAGGATAGGCCTCGGCCTGTTTGTACTCATTGTGGCATGGTAGGCCACACAGTGAACAGATGTTATCATATACATGGCTTTCCTCCAGGTTACAAGACTTCTACACCACAGTTCCAGAAATCCTGGAATCAAAATAGATCTTCTCAGAATTCAAGGAATGTTCCTTATGACAAATTTCAGAAACATGTCAATCTGGTTGGTGCTGATTCTGATTGTGGTTCTGAGCAAGCTAAATCTGTTACAAGCTCTTCTGCAGTGCCAATGAAGAGCCCCTTGGAACAAGCTCAAGAGTTGTTAGCACAATATGCATCTCAGCTTAAGCAACATGGTTCTCAATTCAATGATTCTAATTTCACATCTTCTCCACCACCAATGTCAATATGTCTAAGAATCCTTTTGATCTTTTACATTTGGATGTATGGGGGCCATTTCAAGTTCCTACAGTGGAAGGTTACAGATATTTTTTAACCATTGTTGATGATTGTTCTAGAGTTACATGGCTATACCTTTTACGCGACAAAAGTGATGTTGGTTCTCGTTTTCCAGACTTTGTTTCCATGGTTAAAACTCAGTTTCAAGTTTCAGTAAAATCAATTCGAACAGACAATGCCCCTGAGCTTCTCTTTACTGATTTTTTGTCTAAACAGGGGATTATTCACTTTTTCTCATGTCCTTATACTCCACAACAGAATTCTATTGTGGAGCGTAAGCATCAACATGTACTTAATGTTGCTAGAGCTTTATTCTTTCAATCCAAAATTCCTTTGGCATATTGGGGTGATTGTGTTTTAACCTCAGTTTACTTAATTAATCGGACCCCCACTCCTTTGTTGAATAACAAATCTCCTTATGAGGTTCTTCTTGGTGTCAAACCAGATTACTCACATCTTAGAGTATTTGGTTGCTTGTGTTATGTTTCTACTGTTTTAAAAGACAGACACAAGTTTTCTCCTAGAGCTGTCCCGTGTGTGTTTCTAGGATATCCAAGTGGTTACAAGGGCTACAAAGTTCTAAATTTGCAAACAAACATGACATCTATTTCTCGGAATGTTGTGTTTCATGAGACATTGTTTCCTTTTCACTCTTCTCATTCTTCTTCTGATTCAATTTCTGCTGATTCTTTTGTCTCTTCTCCATCATCATACATTTTATATGATACATTTGTTCCAGATTCCTCCTCTTTTGTACAGCCTTCTGTTTCTTCTGAAATTGTTTCTCCTCCTGCTGATAATGTGATTGATACTCCTGAAATAACTGTGATATCAGAAATGAGTGATAGAACACGTAGACAGACTAAAGTTCCAGCTTATCTAGCTGACTATCATTGTTATCTTTTAACCCATCACAAACCCCCTCCCATTCCCACTACTACACCATATCCTATACAAACCTGTGTTTCATATGACCGTTTAAACCCAACCTACAGAAACTTTATCCTCCAGATTTCTTCTACATGTGAACCTAAATCCTTTTCTCTGGCCGTGAAATCAGATGATTGGAAAGAAGCTATGAAGCTTGAGTTGAATGCTTTGTCTAGAACTCAGACTTGGACCGTATGTCAATTACCTGAAGGAAAACATCCTGTGGGATGTAAGTGGGTGTTTAAAATTAAGTATAATCCTGATGGTACTATTGAGAGACACAAGGCAAGGTTAGTGGCTAAAGGATATACACAACAAGAGGGAATAGATTACTTGGAAACATTTAGTCCGGTTGCAAAAATGACCACTGTTAGAGTTCTTTTAGCCTTGGCTGCAGTTAATAATTGGTTATTGCAACAAATGGATGTCTCTAATACCTTTCTCAATGGAGATCTAGATGAGGAGATCTACATGACGTTACCACAGGGATATTCTGAGCTTCAGGGGGAGGTTGTTCCAGCAGGCTCTGTTTGTAAATTGCAAAAGTCTCTTTATGGCTTGAAGCAAGCTAGTCGCCAATGGAATCAGAAGTTATCCCAGGTACTTTTGGAGGCTGGTTATGTTCAGTCTGTTGCAGATTCTTCCCTGTTTACACGTAAACATGGTGCTTCCTTTGTAGCAGCTTTAGTTTATGTTGATGACATCCTTATTACTGGCAATGATGCTTGTTTGATTGATGCCTTGAAGAAGTTTCTGAGTTCCAAGTTTCAGATTAAAGATCTGGGAGAACTCAAATTCTTTCTTGGTCTTGAGGTAGCAAGATCTAAACAAGGTTTATACATCTGCCAAAGGAAGTATACATTAGAGTTGTTGGAAGAATTTGGAATGTTAGGTTGCAAACCTATAGCAACACCAATGGATGTGACGCAGAAGCTTTCTTTGGAATCTGGTGACATTTTGGAAGATCCTACTCTGTTTCGTAAGTTAATTGGGAAATTAATATATCTGTCTATTACTAGGCCAGATATTTGTTTCTCTGTTAACAAATTGAGCCAGTATATGTCTCAACCAAGGTCGGCTCATCTTCAGGCAGGGATGCGAGTTCTGCGTTATCTGAAAAATGATCCATCACAAGGTTTGCTGTATGCTACAGATTCTGATATATCATTGAGTGCATATTGTGATGCGGACTGGGCTGCGTGTCCCGATTCTAGACGTTCTGTTACAGGATTTTGTGTGTTTCTTGGTTCTTCTATGGTCTCATGGAAAGCAAAGAAGCAGGTAACCATTTCCCGAAGTTCTTCGGAGGCAGAATACAGATCGATGGCTTAGACATGTTGCGAACTGGTTTGGCTCAGTTCTCTACTTCGTGATTTGTCTGTTGTCTTTCCTACTCCTGTTCCCTTGTTCTGCAATAGTCAGTCAGCTATTCATATAGCTAACAATCCGGTTTATCATGAAAGGACGAAACATATAGAATTGGATTGTCATTATGTAAGGGAACAGTTGAAGGCAGGTTTTGTGAAGTCTTTACATGTTGGAAGCAAGGAGCAGATTGCGGATATCTTGACCAAACCTTCCAACATTGATCAATTTCGGTATCTCTTGGCCAAGATGGGAATACATCATTTGTATTCTCCATCTTGAGGGGGAGTATTAGAGAGTATTTTCTCGGTTGTTTTGGTTTGTTTGGGTTGTTACGGTTTGTTATTTTTGGTTTACTATTTTGAATTTCGTTTTTCTGTTTTCCGCTTTATTTTTCAGGTTGTATAAAGTGTTATGACACTTGTTGTTTTCAATTTATGAGAAAATCAGAAAATGTTTCACAAACTTCTCTTTCTTTCGCTGATGAATCCTTCTCTCGATTTCTGTTCTAGCTTTCATTTTCTTCACTTTGATAGAGAGCGTACCATGTTCCCATTTCAAGTTGCCTTAATTCATTTAGACAATTAGACTTGATGATTAAAGTTGGGTTTTGTTTTTCATCTGGTGTCATTGTTCACAATTCAAATGTAGTTATTTGTTATGCTTTGTTGTTTCTTTTAGCTTCCCCTTCTCTGAATTTTTCTTCCAATCTTTCAGAATCTTTTTAACGATGAAAACTTTGGTGTATTTCTACTGGCATGGAATATTACCAGCCTAATCCTTTTAGCTTTGGAATTATAGTGTGTACAAAAATGTTATTTTGGTGCAGGGACATGATGCAGGCTATACGTGCATGTAAAACTCGCTGTTGTAAGGAAAGAATGTGTCGCAATTCGTGTTTCAATTAATGAGAATGACCAAGACTACAGCCACCGTAATCTGGAAAAGCTCATGTTCATTCACATGCTTGGGTACCGCACGCATTTTGGGCAGATGGAATGCCTAAAGTTGATTGCTTCTCGTGGTTTTCCAGAGAAGGGGATCGGTTATCTAGGTTTAATGTTTCTTCTTGATGAAAGGCAGGACGTTCTAATGCTGGTCATAAACTCATTGAAACAGTATCCTTCATGGTGTAGATTTTCAATTTAGTAGCCGTAAATAGTTCTCATTTAATTGTTGGTAACCCGTTTTAATCTTTTCTTTCTCTCTCAAGTCTCAAGCCAACTTCTTGGTAAGTGGACATGACTAGGATTACTGAGAGTTGGAGCTCGAGAGTTGGTGATAATAATTTTTAATTTCTCCTTATGATAACCTTGGCTTATTTCCAGAGACCTGAACCACACGAACCAGTATATTGTGGGACTTGCTCTTTATGCTTTAGGAAATATTTGTTCAGCAGAGATGGCTCGTGATCTTACACCTGAAGTTGAAATATTACTTCAATTTTGTGATTCCAATATAAGGAAGAAAGTGAGTATCTCCTGTTCCTGTCTGCCTTTCCAGACAATTAGTGGTTTTAAGATGGAATGGTTATGGAAATATATGGACATCTTCCAGAGTTAAGATAACCTGCTTGCTTTAAGTGGATCCAAGTTATGCTGATAACTGCTGAATTATGTGTGGTATTGGTGTTTATAAAGAATCTATGTGTATATTAGCCTTTAACACAAACCATATGTCAAACTTGTAGGCATCGGCTGCAATGTAAAATTTAAACAATAATGCATCATAGGTTGTGATGCTCATATGTTATGTTGGTTGCCTAAACAATCAATTCTCTTTGTCTGCAGTTAGAAGGCTCTCTTATCCCATCCTATTTTTTCCCTCTATGTGTGTCGAGCTACCTCCTGTTTTGATTAAATTTTCTGAGAACACATTTTGTTGGTAAAATATTTGCTTTGGTTGTTGCTGCAATTATATTTCTGAAGGAGAATTGTCTCTTTCATCCTTCTGGCCTTAGGCTTGTATCTTGCCATTCTGCATCTAACTGGGAAACTTTTTTTCATAAAGAATTTGTTAGATGTATTTCTGGGTGAATGTCTGTGGATTAACTTTCAAATAAATGCCTAACAAGTATGATGTTGTTTATTGCTTATTCCCAATTATCCACCTTTATATTGTGAACTTTCCAGAAATATGAAGAATACTAATCGGTTAACATATTATAGTTATTGATAGTTTTATAACTGATTAATCTTCCAGCACGCAGGCAGCTCAGCTGTGGTCCATACGAATAATCAGGACGGTCCCAGATCTTGCTGAGATCTTTGTGAATCCTGCTGCAGCTTTTCTCAAAGAAAAGCATCACGGTGTTCTCATAACATGAGTTCAACTTTGCACCGAGCTCTGTAAACTCAGTACAGAGGCCCTTGAATTAAACCGAATGGTAAGCCAAAATTTCTATTAGTAGTTTTTGCGTCTCCATTGACCACTGGTCCTACCAAGAAAATTTTATCTTTGGGTCTTACTTGTGAACGAGTCATTAGAAATGACTTGAAATTGTTGCAAATTTCAGAAGATTTAACTTCAAACCGAAATGAGTGAAAATGGAGAATTCATGCTGACGATGTTGATGTTGGGTCTTACTTTCAGATATGTGGCGCTGAACATGCTGATGAGGGCTATGACTGTTGATACACAATCAGTTCAGACTTCACAGGCAGAGACACAGAGCTAAGCTACCATCTTGGAGTGTGTTAAGGTAATGCTATGAATTCCTTGTTGGATTTAGGCGATTGAATCCGAGAAAAGTAGTATGTTTTCTCTCTTCTGCACTATCTTTTGTCTCTTGCTACTACCTCTTTCTTTAATGCTTGATTGGTTACGGAATGTGATTGTTTTCTTCAATAACTTAAATGCCTAAATATGCTTACTGACGTAATAAGTTGCTGTGCTTCTTGAATTTCTGTATCCATCTTGTTCTGTTTCCGTAAATAGAAGTTCCTCAGTCCCATATTTCGATTCAGATCATCATTTCCGTGCCGGTCGTTTGTAAACTCTCAGAGTCTGTGTGAGTGATGCTTCCGTTACCATTAGCCCCTCGCTGGATCCAAGTGAATTTGCAGAAAACTGCAAACAATATGTATACAACACCTTCATTAACGATTCCCTTTCATCTCTATAGATACTCTTTTTTGCACCCTTAGTCTCTCTGCTCTCATTTTTCCATTGTTACCTTCTTTTTCTGTTTCTACTTTCTGCCATCTACATTTAATGGAAATACACCTTTGGTGAAATTCTCATGGAGTAATTAATTTAATTATGTCCGATCCAACCCTAGATCCATCATGAACCCGATCTCATATTTCGGATATTTCAGATAATGGGTATCCAACATTCCGAATATACAACCAAGATCAGGTGATTTAACTGGTAAAGGGGATGGGGTAAAGTTTTTTTCTAAAATCAGGTTCGAGTGTTTATTTGGAAAAAGGTATTTATATGGGTTTATAAAAAAAAATAAACGTTCCAAATATACTCCAAAGTTACAAAAGGTGTATTTTATAAAGTTATCTCGGGTTAATTGAACAAAATGCTAAAGGGTATCGTTTAGAACTCCCTTTCTCTCATGACGATACATATTTCTTTTTATTTGATAGCGTTTTGGTTTATTGTTTCCATTTTCACGTGTTCTAAGGGCTTCAGAACTAGGTTTTTAGTTTCATTATTTAGCCTGCGTCTGTATGTTTGTTGTTGTTGCATGAATAAATAATTCGTTCTGTCTATTTATTTAAAAATAAAATTTGGTATGGATATCGTTAGTATGGCATTCATCTTCCTATATATATATATCCATAATACGGATACGTATATACTCTGAAATCTCCGGCCCTACTCAAAACTCGACCGACAAAGAACGTGGTGAAGCATTGAGGGACGAAGCTGTTCGTTTTCAATTAATTGGGGTCTAGGCAAAAATAGCAATAAATACTATGGGGGTCAATTTTACGAAAATAGAAAGAACTGAATCCTGCAAATCTCACGCACTCTTCACTTTCAAGCTTATTATATATATATATATATATATATATTCTTATTGAGATTGGTGTTTTTTTAAAGTGCTAAAAGATGATTTTGATATGTTTTTTTCCCGAAAATTAATAGATTAAATTAAAAAAATTAAAAGACAATCATTCGCTACAATAGGAAAAAACTACTCCTGGACAATCGTTCGACCAAAATACAAAAGAGAATTTACGGTTAAAAGCAAATTTCGTAGTTATATCAGTTAAATAGTTACTATCCCTTTGGTTTTTATCTTCTCGTATAATTTTTTAATGATAATAATTTACATACTATTTATATAGTCAAGTTAGTTTAATTACACTCGATGTGATAATTTAAATGATTTACCTCCCCTAATCAATCGCTTGAATTCCGTCCTAATTAATGTCACTCTAACGTTGATTAAACATCACTGATCCGTTTTGTTTATTCGTTTGGTAAATTATCTGTTTTGATTAAAGGTAAAATCTAAAATAAAATTAGTAGCAGCAAATGGAGCATAATAATTAATGTCACAATAACTTATCGGAAAACTTTAATAATTCATTCAATTTCATAATTCGAGGCTAGAGATTGTCATCGATTTTTTAAATTGTGCCAATGTAAAGTATTTTAACATGTAGGTATTAATTAAATAAATTAAAAATCTATATTATTTGGCATGAGAGTTATTTATACAGGTTTTTCTATAAAAAAAATACATTGATTTTATCAAAATGTACATAATATCATTTTTGTGACATGGAATCTGAATATCTAACACAACTACCATGAAACATGGAAATCTACGTACTATGTTAGAAACAAGACAAATCATTACAAAACAAAAAAAAATGTCAGAGTACGAAAACTCTAGTACATTTATACTTATTGTACGAAGATTTTGAAAAAAAAAACTTTTATCAGACTCAATAATTCTCACTTAGAAACCCGCTAACCTTATTCTCTCTATCATAATTACCATTATTATCATTGCTATGATCATCATAAACATCATTACTGTCATTGCGATAGTTACTACACTCACCCACCACATGATGATGGTGATGATGATGAGCCCTGTAAGCGGCGTCGTTTTGGTCGCCATGGGTGCTCCTCGTGAACTCTTCTTTGGAGCTGCCGTGCTGATAAGGGTTGTACCCTTGCTGCGGCGGCGGTACGACCGACGGAAGCTTGGACAGCAAAGCTTCCAAGCTGCTCATCGACGGCGTTATCTTCATCGGAAGCGGCGGTGGCTGGTGGTGGTAGAAGTGGTGGTGGTGGTTTTCCGGTGGCGGCGGATGTGGAGCGACGGGGAAGTGCCACGTGTCAGAAGGAGAGCCGTTGATGAAAGGGTAACCGGAGGATGAAGGGTGCGGGAGCAGGACTCCTGGGATGCTCTCTATGTAGCTGAACTTTTTCCTTAGCATTACCACATAGCTCAAGTCCTCAATCACCTTCACATATATTTTCATATATATTAGTCGAACACATATTTCACATATATATATATATATATATATTGCTTCAGGATATTGATGACTTGAATTCTGTTATATCTGTTCGAGATTATTCCATGTAAATTTGTGCATTTCATTTTTTCATTTGAACTGTTGATCTGTCTACTAAGCATTTTTCATGTAAATATGTGTGTTCTGCATCTTCCAACCCTTCTCTATATGTTTATGTTTACCCTTTATAGTTATTACTATTGTCCGATTGATGACACATACATGTGTATATGCACATATGCGTAGATACCCACACACACATATATATAGAGAGAGAGGGGGGGGAGATAGAGAGAACCTTGTGAACAGCTCCTAATTGGACAACACCTTCTCTAACAGCAATCAGGGCAATGGTCTGCAAAACATTTTACGTGAATAGTTATGCTTTCATCTTTGATATTTGGGAAAGTTTGAAAATGGGTGTATATAAGCATGTCGTGTATGCATATACATGTATAGACACATATATATATATATATATACACGATAGTACATGAGTAAACAGTGAAGCGATACCTTGATTCCAGACTGAAACTGAGCTTCCCATGTCCTAGGGTACTGCACAGATAAGACTCAAAAGGTGATGCTAAAATGCCTTACAGAATACATATCTATACACTCACACACACATATACATACATGCATAGTATGCTTTTCTCTCTTTTATTACAGGGTAATAAATATGTATATGTATATGTATATGTATATGTATATGTATATGTATATGTATGATATGCTTACTGAGTCAGCAGAATTGTGCCAAGCAGACAAGAAATTGATCTCTTGGTCGTTAGGCTCTTTGTAAATCCACTTGTGACTGTGATCTGCAGCTGCTTTTCCTATCAACCTACAAAAGGTGGAATCATAACCATTAGTTAATAATTAAACAAAACCCTCATTATCTAATTATAATTATTTAACATTGATTTAATTAAACTCAGCTAATCCGCACGTTTCACACGCCTCATCACAAGTTATTGACAAGACTTTCTTAAAGCTGTGGATGATTACCTCAAAAAGTGCTTTGACTAATCTTTTTTATAAAAAAAGTCATAATCCATAGGCTAGTGTACTGTTTTAAGTATGTTATTAGAATAATTAATTAATGTCCTAAGTATCCAATTAGAGAATCCGATTTTGAGATGAAACATTCTTGGTCATGTACACGACTAAAGAGAGAAACCCCAAAAGGAGAGAAAACCATATTAAAAAGCTATGACATCAAAAGGAAAAAGAAAACAATAAAAGGCATATAAATTAAACTAAATCATTACTATGTATATGTGTGTATACATATAGATATATATATATGTGTATATATACATATATAGATTTTTTTCCTCACAGACCCTTCTCCATAATTGTAGATTTCATGAGACATCTTGAAGAAAAGCTCAGGTTGAAGCCCTTGGTATTGTTGCAAATCACAGTTTCCGTACATCGACGATCCTCCGGCGGCGGCGCCGGCGGAACACTCGCCGGAGCTCATCTCCGCCGAAGAAGCTGAGAAGTTGCAGAACCCATCTTCCCACACCAATATCCTAACATATACACACACACAAACATATATTGTTACAACAACATACGGAAATGTTCATATGTATTCAACAAAGGAAAAAAGAAAGGGTTCATTTGTACGCTATACACAGACATAAAAAGGGCATAACTTATATGGGTAAAATCATTAAACTCGAGAAAATTAAAGATTGGCCAAAAAAAAAAGATGGATATATATATATGTGTCGGTGTGTATGTATATGTGGAGTGATGCCTCTGTTACCAGTTTCTCCTGTTTCCTCTTGATCTATCATATGCTCCTTGACCATCCCATCTGAAACCACAAACAAATCAAACACAAGAAACTTAAGAACTATGGCTATTGATCGCATGTACATACACATACATATATCTATGCGATAGAGAGAGGAAGAGAGAGAGAGAGAGAGATTACTTGGGGGGAGGGTAATTTCTTGGCAAGATCCTCCAAAAAACAGCGTAAACCCACTGAGAATTTTCATGGATGCATAAGCTTCTCAGTGTGTGTTGCAGGAGATGAGTCACAACCAGGGGACTGAGATGTTCTTCCATTAATAATAATTTTAAAAAAGGAAAAAAAAAATCTTTTTTTTTGGTTCACGTCTCCTCTCCTCTTTTCTTTTTCCTTTTTTTTTTCTGTGTAAAACTTCCTTTGGGGGAAGAGAGGTAGAAAACCCTCACTATCTAACCTCCTTTATATAACGAGTTTAGACCCACCACTAGAGGCTTATATATATATATATATATATATTATTTGAATTTATTTATGGTGGTTGACGGAGTAAGAAAATTGAATATATTACTATTTATAATTAATTATATATTATATACCTAAGGAATGTATATCTTTTGTTTGATATATGACGAATGGCTTACAAGTGAATCCATCTTATGCTTATAAACTGCTCTTCATCTCTTTCACCAGAAAAGTAATTTTTTTTTTTGTTTTTTTTATAAACTCTGGTTTTGTTTTGAAGTCGTATAAGTTCCATGTACAATTGCAGCAGTTGAGCTGCCATTGTTGAAAAGAAGAAATCATTGATTAAATGAATTTAACTTTTCTGTTGGATACGTCGCCATGTCATTTTCCTTTTATTACTTTGAGAAAATAATATCCCACTTAGGGTTTTTATTTTTTTTATTTTAAAATTAATATCCCACTTAATTTTTTTCACATCAAGTATTGGTGTAATTGCATAAATTATTCGCCATAAAATCAAACCAAAGCGCGCTTAATACATCAACTTTGAATACAGTCAATTGAGCAATTTAAATATCACGTATATATATATATATATATGTATATATATGAACATACAGAATGTATAATGTGTATAAATGACAGAAATTAAATGTAGTTTTGTTTTATTCGTTGTATCAACTGGTATAAGTATCAAGTTAAACTTGCATTTAATATTTTAAAATTAGGATTTTAATATTATAAAATCCGACCAGGGGGGGTTTACGTAAAATGGGGGACTGTTTTATTTTCCATGAAAATCGAAATCAAGTGTTTATGAGTCTGACAGACTAATGGAAAAAAACTGCCATTGATTTCGATTCATTCCTATGAAATATTTACTTTCGTTTTATTTTTATTTTTATTTTTATTTTTATTTTATTTTTTCCTTTTACCAACACTTTCATTTATTTTTCAGTTCAGTGTTCAGTTAACGAAACTGTACCTCTTTTTGATTTTTTGTACGTATGATCTCTCTCTCTCTCTCTCTATGTTACTTCTTTTCTTCGATATATACGCGTGTGTATATATAGGCACAAACACAAAGTATATTTCGGTTCTATATTTATATGCATACACAAGAGATAAAAGACGGGAACAGTTGGGATATTTGGACCGCTTAATTTATTTTCGGATCTCAGAACGACATGTAGATTATTTGGTATATTAAGAAAATTCGGATAATGAATCATCTACAAAGAAAATTCGAGTAATGAGTTGCATTATTTAATCTATTTGAATCCGAAATATGTCGTTTAGTGGTTTGAAATACCAGCAATATTTATAACATATTTAACCCTATATTCAACAATTTGCAGCTTTTATTCACACAAAACACAAAAGATGCATGAATCATGTGTTAATATATATATATATATACACATATATATGATGTGGTATTTGATTAAATCATCGTAATCAACGGTATATGATATCATATGTCAAATCAAACTCATATTCATAATATACCCTATAGTTCCTTTTCCGTGTTTAATCATATCGTATTAACAAAATCATATAAAACGTATCTTTACAAAAGAGCATATATATATATATATGAAGATGTTACGTTGAGAAATTAAATAAAAAGGACCCCACAGTTAGGGAGAAGAAAAAGCACAAAGCTCACATGGATAGATTTTCATGTTTACCCCTTTGTATCGAGACACTTCGAATATATCGTTTGCTCATATTTGATTCCTTGGCCTCTAATACTACATGGATTAAAGGGTTCAAAACATTGATATATACACAAATCAGCTTAATATAATAAAGTAGTATATATATATATATATATATAGCTAGATCTAATAAGCATACGCGTACACGTGGACTATCCGTCATACCCCATGCATGTGTGTGTATATATATATATATGTTTGGTGCATATACTTACACATACACAAATCCATTGTATGTATTTAGAAAGTGCTGCTATTTGCAAGGGGGAAGATATGATAGTTTTAGATGTTATTTGTATGTGCCCGAGAGACTATATATCAAATTTTATATTTATGGTCACACTTTGTATCATTTCCGTTATCCGTAATCATCACAAGAAGCTAATAAAATTTTAGATCTCAGTTCCTTTGATAAATCTTTAAAATAATAAAAGAAAAATAAATCAAATACAAATTATGATATCATATAAATTTAGTTATTAAGTAAACTTTGAATATTCTCTATCTAATTTAGAGATTTAAATTCAATTTTTTTTTTAAAAAAAAAATTCGGAATGTTATAACAAGAAAGAAAGTTGATATTTACAAAGATACGAGATATTCATGAAAACATATGCGCGCATGCTGTCCATCTTTGTAATGTTTTTCCAATATAAGATCCTTATTCGATTAAATTGCATTTTACATAATTAGTGACTTGTGTTGTCCAACTAATCTATATATAATTACCCCTAAGTCGTAATTTACATATTCTCTCATTCAACGCGCTTATTGGACTTAACGTGCAAAGCCACATGATTTCGTGTTTCATTTCTTCTACGTAAGTACATTTTCTTCTATATCGGACTATATATATTTTAACATAAATATTGACATATTCCAAACATTTTTATCGAATATTATAAATATAAACGGTGAGAATTAATGGTTAAAAAAGAAAAAAATAAAAAAGAGAGAGAGCATCAATTCAAAGTGTAGACACACAGATTGAAGAGGAAACCAGTGTACGTAGAGCTTCTCAAGTTTGGTAGATTTTGTACTCGGATACACATGCAGGACTCGAAGAGCAATAGATGCTTCATTTAATAACATTTCATCATCATTCGTATAATATAATATACATATATATATATATAAAGAAATGATGACTAAAAGGAGCTTTCAGTGCTTTCATTTCACCTCTCTTGCCTGACACCGAGAAAGTTTTTTTGGGCAGACCATTATGCTCTTGTCTTTGACCGTTCTTCTTCCTCCTCTTCTCTTCTCTCTGGTCTCCCCATTTCTTTACCCCACCCACCATTTATACATATTCCATATTCTTCTTTGCATCATTTCTTTTTTTCTTTTTTTCTCCCACATTATTCGATTATATATTCATGTCTTTATATTATATATATATATATATATATATATATATATATATTGCCTATATGAGCTATGATGCTTGTTGACTTAGATGAATTGACATAATTGCATTATTTTATTTTATTTAGTTTGGAAGGAGAACTTATTTTATTTTATTTTACTATTTATGATGGAAATTAATGTATAAGTTATATTTTATATTGTGTGGGAATAGTTAAAGCGGTTAAAATTCACATGCATGGTCTTCATTGTGTATACCCAAGCATTTGTCCACCTCTTTCGTTTTCTGGATAGGGACAGATAGACATTGAAATCTTTACGATCTCTCTCTTGGCTTCTTCCTCTCTGGCAACCCATGTTTCATGCTTATGTACACATATATGTATGTATGTATGTATGTATGTCCGCATACATGTATTTGTACAAATATACGTTTGTTTGTGCTTTTGAATGAAAGCAAAGTTAAACTCAAGAAAAATATTCGAGCTATTGTTGATTCATTTCTTTTGCAAATATAAGTTAAACAAAGTATTGATGGTGAGCAAGCTTGTTTTCAACTTTTACATTAGTAAGATATTGAAACTTATATATATATATATATATATATATTTGGTCCGACTATATGAGTCTATTAATGTGAAATCTTGGTGATTACATGTTATTTGGTTGAAGGTGTATATATAAATAATATGGCAAACTTTTTTTTGGACTCTCATTAGAAACCCTAATCCAACTAGAACGTCTGATTGACAACTTGAGGAGGTGAGCATTAATCCAATTAATTTCATAAACGGATTTTTTAAACCTTATTTAACACTGTAATCTTTCATTTGCATGCTTTTACAAACTTGAAAAAAATTCTCTTATATCGATCAATTAGAGTTTTGATATAAAAAAAAAAACCCGAACGCAAATTTAAAGAGTTTTGATAAAAATAAAAAACGGTAAACTAATATCTAAAAAATGAAATATAAAGAATTTTGATAAAAAAAAAAAACGCAAATTTCATGAAAAGATCCGCATAAGAAGTTCGCGTCTCTTCCCTGTGTGAGCTATAAGGAGAAAGAAGAGAACCGAAGTCTGTGGGAAACGCAGACGCAGTATTTCTCTCTTATACATATAGATAAGGAATGTTAGATATCTTTTATACATATATATATATATATATATATATTCCGTTTATTTTTAAAAAATTCTTAAAAAATCGTTTGAAATATTTCTGACATGGTAAGATGCCATAGCAGAACAAGGGACAAGCTCTGGCGGAAATGATGTGAGTAAATGACTATTAGAAAATTTATCATTATAGAGTGGGCATTTAGGTATTTCATTTCTAAAAAAATTCATACTATCTATTATTACGGTTTGATTTTAGATTTTATCACGAAAAATTAATAAATTTTTCGTTTGTTTCAGATTTTTTAATATTCGGTTCCGTTTGTGATATTAAATTTTTTAAAACTATCACCACTCGCAATCTTTAAACATTTTGGTTGGGGAATGATATCGAATTTTTCAGTTCAATTTTTCGGAATTGAATTGTAACATCCGCTCCGGTCCTAATTATGCACACATCCATATTTTTAGAATGTGTATGTGTATATGATTTTCACACACATCCATATCCATATCCATATATATATATATATATATATATATGATTTTGAGATAAGGAAAAATAGTTAAAGAATGGCACAAATATGTTTTTTTAGGACGATGACAAAACCCAGTTAAATTAACATAATCTTTTAGGATGATAAACGTTTCCTAAAATAAGTTTAGTTCCTAACGAACTTATATTATTTCATGGCATTGTGCATATTTGGTAGCATAAAATCCAACAAACTCCTAAATAACATTTGCTGTAAAAAAAACAATGAACTAATACGAACTGGTATTAAATGGCATCGTTGTAACTTGTAACATTTTTTTTTATAAAAAAAACCCTCATTTTTAGCTAAATGAGACTTGGTTTTATTAACGTTTTAATGTTAATTTAAGCATATTAAGTTTTAAATAATGCGAGTAAAAATTTACCCTATTTACTTTGAAATTTATATCGAGTAATTGTGGCATATCGTAGAAGTTGGTATGGGCATAACTATACTCGTACTTTTTTATTATTATTATTATTATTATTATTATTATTATTATTATTATTATTATTATTATTATTATTATTATTTTCTTTCGCATTTATTATAGCATATACATATATTGGTCTACGATAATAAGTACACTGAGATAGAGAATGCCCCATCCCTTTCCCCCATTTAGGACGTGGAATCTCTGCCCCTCCCATCCTTTAAAATTATCCCTTTTTCACAGCAAAATATTTCTGCGTAATCAATAAATAATTCGAAAAGAAAGCGTAATTAAATTAGAAAATAAAATCAAAAGAAGCAGATTTTTCAACACATAACCCAATAAATAGAGCATATTATAAAGCAGGCAAATCTACTCTTTTTTCCTCTTAGTATTATTTTAATTATATTTTCTGTATTTTATAATTAAGAAGGTCCATATTCCATGCAACTGTTTATTTTAACATATGATATGATTAGGCGGAAGGTGATGTCAAAACCTTACAAAAATCTAAATTTCAGTGTCTTTTCTTGAAGTGATAAAAATAAATAAATAAATAAATAAATATATAATATCTTATCATCTCTGCGTACCAAAAACCACAATGATCTTTCGCATTTCTAAATTAATAGAATACCCCAATCCACATTTCCCAACATCGGTCGTTTTAGCTCCTCGGACCTCTAAAATTATATCATACAATATAAAATTATATTGTTTGGTCCGACTATAATAAATGCCCCTTTCTTCCGTTAGTCAATATATATATATGTATATATATGTGTCTCGTGGCATTCTCACATACCATGCACATGCACAACAGGGGAGAGAGGCTATACATCATCATTGGCCTCAAATTGATACATAATTAGTATGGAATTAATTAATTTTGTAATTAACTCCACAAAATGCATATATAATAGTATGTATATTGAGCCGCAGGAAATTAAATGTAGTTTTGTTTTATTCGTTGTATCAACTGGTATAAGTATCAAGTTAAACTTGCATTTAATATTTTAAAATTAGGATTTTAATATTATAAAATCCGACCATAATTACTAATCGTTTTTATAACTCGTATATATCATTTTTTATACCAAAAAGGATTTTAACACTTTTTGGTTTAATACCTCTTTTATGGTTAGTTTTTTTTATTATAATGAATTGTACCAATGAAATCTACCTTTTTATAATAAAATGAACCGAAAATCACACGTCAAATAAAAATAATGTATGCATTTAAAAAACATCAAATAAAATACCTATGTGTGTTTTTTTTCGAAGTCACAATTAAATATTCCGTGCGCCTGTATGGGTTCTTGAATGCATATATATGTATATACATACACACAGTTAAAATATATACATGTACATCTGGGTACATGTTAAAATTGTTATCCCTACAGTAAATGACACGGATGCATAGCCATCGATTCATTTATTCGAATAATACACACACACACACACACTTATGATCAGTTGCCCCTGCATATTTTTTGAAAATCTGATTTTTTTCTTTGCTTAAGAATTACTTGCACCTATATTTATTCTGAAATTTTACATTTTTATTAAAAAAATTTATATTTACTTATACCTCAAATACAATATTTTAAATATTCCTAATAAAAGAGTAATTTTATATTTTCTTTATTATTATTATTATTATTATTATTTAATTTTAGTTTTTATTTAATTTTGAAAATTCCTAACATTAATTGAATTTTAAATATTATTTTTCTAAATTAAGGATCCATTTACATTAATTGATTTTATAATTTTTAAAATATTCTTAAACATTAATTGAATTTATAATTTTTAAACTTTATTCAAAAACATAATACTACTAAAAAAACTGATCTCTCTTTAATTATCATAATTCTATAAACCACACAATTATTATTTTAAAATATAATCATCTTAATTCTTTAAACGAAATGACATAATATTACTTTTGTTTCTTTCCAATAAATTTATTGTAATTTATAATATTTTTATGTTTTTAATTTTGATAATATTTTTTTATTTTGTGATAGTTATCTATTAAAAAATAATATCAATATATGATATTGACGGTGGAAATTTAATTGGAATTATGTCAAAACTTTTCAATAACAAAACAATTTGATTTATATGATTTGATTTCAAATTTTATTAAGTATAAAAAATACTAAAATATCATTCCGATAAAATTGATGAAATGAAATACAAAGATCGTGATTTTTCACTAAATTTACCTGGAAAAAAAATTGAGGCGATTTAATTAATTGGAGTTGGCTTTACCGATAGTAAATTAGTAACAACAAATCCTTTCTATACGTATAGTAAGATCCTTTTTGTAAAATGATATATTTTATATTTAATATATATATGTATATATGTATATATGTATATAATTGTAAATATGATACATAGAATAATAGAGCCGAATATAATTGGATCTAGCTAGCTCGCAGAGTAGCCTGATATTTTTATCTGAAAAGGCGAAATCGCTACAAAAATTCTAGTGTGACCCTCACCGCACTCCAATCACCCCATCGCAAGAATCACGTTTTATATCTTTCGTGCACACATATATACATATTATATGCGCATGTATATATGTATGCATATATATGTATGTATATGCGTGTGACAGAACATAAAGAGAGGGAAAAAGTCCATATACCCATTTTTACGTTACATCTAAGATTCCATTTTTATTGGACGTAGACAATTCTTTCCGCATCGTTTTACATTTCATCAAACCCCAAGAAACAAAAACCTTGCAATCATAGAGGGTTACTTACACTTAGGAATGCAATAAATGTTCTTCATTGAAATCCATGGACCTCCTATCTCGCAATATAATTAGGCTCATTACATTCGGAGAATTTAACACATTCTAAACGTTTTGTGGTTATCCTCATTAAAGAAATTTATATGGCTGAGTTGTCCAATTATATGCATATACATATATAGTGAAACCAAGTAATATTTTGTGATAAATATCATTCCGTGAGCTTTGACTCCAATGAATTTGGTTCTTGTTGGCCCTTGCTTTAATTTCATCCCTTTTTTTTGTTTATAGGCAATGGAATATCTCTTACCAAAAAATTAAATTCAAATGAATTGCTACGTGAAGAATTATGGACTAACCATATGCAACCTGAGAGTTAAATGATGTAAATTATCCATACACCATAGATAAGTGGGATTTAAGCCACTTTATCTATAATAATGATATTTCATCGGTGTTTAAGAAATTTATAATGTATTTATGACATTTTTCCAAAAGACGTATTTATATTATAATATATTCCCTCTGTTTTTTGTAATAAATATCATTTTATAGAACTTTTTTGTTACTAAATAGATATCATTTTAGATTTTCTAGGTAATGTTTTAGTAAAATTTTCAATTTTATTCTTTTTTTGTTGTTAAACTTCAATTTTATTCTTACTTGAAAATATTTAATTTTGATAGGGTATCAATGCCATTATAGTTTTAATGAGGATATACATGATTTTTTTTATTTGTTTTAAATTATAATAAAATCTAATTAAAAGGATTTTTATTTAGGGATGGAGGGAGTATTTCTTAAGAAAATATGCTTATATTATCATTTTTCCAAAGCGATTGAAATCAACCGATGCAAATGCTAAAGTGTTCTTTCTTTTTTCTCTTCTTTTGCCTGTGCCTCAGTCGGTAGTTAACAATCAATATGCGTTGTCCTAAATCTAGAGTGAGTAACTGTTAAAAGCAGAAGAAAATAACATTAATTGTGTAAATATATACACATTTCATTAATATATGTGTGTGTATATATATATATATATTATCTACATATATATAGTTATTTAAATTATTAATTAAAAATGTGTAGTTTAATTGATTCGAGTCGTGCCAATTAGGGGTAAGACGTAAAGCTTAGCTGCAGAGGGCAAAACTCCCAAAGTATCACGTGAAAACACACACTCCATAGATATATATTATTCTGATTATTCTATCGTCAAGTTCAGTATGTACATAACATTTATCCCATTATAAAATAAAAAATATATAATTATGATATAAAAAGAACAAGTTCTTGGGTAAAATTTTCCTAACCAAATAGAAACAACTCTTCATCTCATACGATAAAATAGCATCAAATCATGCATCAAAATCTAACGTACGATTTGTATTTTACTCTTACGAATCAATGTAGAATTCGATAATTCGAAAGTAGAATTACAAATAATCTCAAAATTTTCGTTATGAGGAAGCTTGGCACCATTTTGAATTTTGATTGTCCAAAATTAAGTAAATTTTGGGGGTTTCTTGAAAAGGGCTTAAAGAGAGAGCCAAACTCTTCTTCTTTTGAAGGGTTATAGGGTCAAAAGGGAAAGCGATTTATCAAATATTTAAATTTTTTTTTTGGGGAGATTATACAAATTTCAGTGAATTAGACAACTCTTTGTGATCGAGGTTGGTCCACAAGGCATTATTGGCTTTAATAAAAAGATTTGTGCATGACAGCAAGAAAATTTAGCGTGGGATTTTAGATGCTCCTCAAACATTATTGGAATCTAGAAAGCCACGCCCATTAGGTACACATTTACACACACACACACCATTACATACACACATGTCTATGATCCATATATGTATGTATGTATGTATGTATGTATGTATGTATGTATGTATGTATGTATGTATGTATGTATGTATGTATGTATGTATGTATGTATGTATGTATGTATGTATGTATCCATGTATGTATGTATGTATGTATGTATGTATGTATGTATGTATGTATGTATGTATGTATGTATGTATGTATGTATGTATGTATGTACGTGCTAGAGAGGACGAACTGTTCCGTGTTCATAGTGATAATTCAAAGAGTTTAATTTCTCATGATAAAATGTGGGCTTTTAGCTATATCATGTAGGTACACGTTTATGCACATGTATACATGCACAACACACACACACACTCAAACACGCACTATATATATATATATATGTAATCTATTAGTGTGTATTTATATGTGCTGAGTTGTGTATGTCAAAGAGAGCCCAAAAAGCGATCAGAGAGTCCAATTTTTATTCCAGAATGATGTGCTCTTCCTATTTCCAACCTTGTAGATAGATAATCACCTTTTTAGGGGTGACCATTTCGGTTATTAACCCAATAACCGAAAGAAATCGAATCGAATAAAACATAACTGTATCCGAACCGAACCCGACATCAAAACTGAACGGGTATGATTTCTTTAAATCCGAAAAAATTGAAACCGAACCGAATAAAAAAATAACCGAAAAACCGATAATTTTTTTAAAAAAATGAACTTTTTACCGAACCCAAACCAAAAAATAACCGAACCAAAGTTTATATAAAAATTGAATGGTGATAGTCTTTCCATAGCCGAAATAACCGAACCCGAATATAACCGACCCGAACCCGAACCGAAACCCGAAATGGTCACCCTAATCTTTTTAGCTATTCGATCCAATATTATTTCAGTAAAAAAAGAGAGTAAAAACCATAACAAAACTTTGATTTTAAAAATCAATATATCTATATATATGTGGTTGTATGTGAGCATTTGTAGAGCAATGATAATAAAATTTGGTGAGTGGGACTTTGGGTGATGTGAGCATCTAAAAACAATACAAGTATGAAAAGGACTAACAATCATAGAGAGTATGGAATAGGGCAACATCTTATGTGTTGGAGGACAATGTCACTGAGATATGTGGGTCTCTTTTTTAGATAGAGACCCTTTACTTTTTATCCTTTTAGCTCATACTCGTAAAAATAATTTCCCTTCTCTTTCGTGTGTGTGTGTGTATATATATATATAGATATGTTTGAAGGTAACAGAATTAAGGGGTTTCGTAATTATATTCAAAGCATTTAGATCTAGAAATCTTAGTCATTTCTAAAAATATAGTTTCGCATTTGTGGGTTCGTTTCGTGTATATATAAAAAAAATTATTTTTTTTTTAATGTAAACACGATTTAATCGATTTGGTTTGGTTATTTTCCGACCCAAACTACAAAGCTTGGCCATGAAATCGTGTTTGTAGTGCATTGGATGTGAATGATGTCCTAATCCTACGATGGTGTCATTAATTAGTGCATTAAAACATATAATAAAATCGGTCAGGTGCTAAATAATGTGCTTCTCCTTAAAGAGGATGACAAAGCAAATGATACATTGATTGCTATCAACTTTCTCCCTAACAACCAACCAAATTAAAGGGGAGTTTTGCACACACCGTCTTCCTTCTCCACAATTTTTTTTTTTATTGTAATTGAATATAATTTACGAAAATGAAAATGAAAATGAAAAAAAAAATAATGAATAGTTTGTGGTTGAAAATATTAAAAACAAAACCCAAAATGTCATTTCAAATGTCAAACAAAGGGCACTTGTTGAATTCATGCTTTGCTTAGCCAATATATTCCCTTTTCATTGTCTTTACAGAGAGGATATCACATGTGAGGAGTGGCCACAGTGTTGAGCAATACCTTCTTTTCCTTCTATCTTCTCATGCCACACCAAGAATTTAACTCCAATATGCAAAACATATATATATATTTATATATATATACATATATATATAACACAAAAATCAAAAGGTGCTTAGAATTGTATTCCTCTTAATCCATATTTCTCTGCTGGCTTTTAGGGAGAATAATTGTTTTTGGATATGATATATATTGATTTTTTATCCACGTATCATAAAAAGTAAGATTCAAATTTTAATTCTAGAGTCTCATAATTTTGTGATATAATGATTTAGTTTCTTTTAAATTTGTAACTAGAAATATTTTTATTTATATTTCGGCGAAAGTTTATGGATCTCTAGTTTACTACATCTCTCTCCATACCCGTCCAAATAAATACCTTTTCCAATATGAGCTATCCACATTTGGATTGTAAACAGAAATTAAACCAATGGTCTACAATTTTTTTATATTTGGATTAAAATTGTAATATATAGTTTCTAAATATTTTCCAACAGAATGGTAATATTCAAATGTTTTTTTCATAATTAGAGTGAAATATAACCATCTTGATCACCATTTCAAGTAGGACCACTGGGCTATTTGGTTTGCTGCTAAAAAATGTCGTTAATAATAATTCTCATGAATTTTGTACCTAGAGTTATTTCTCCCATATTATTACTATTATTTTTAAATCAAAATCTTAATTACCTAATAGAAAATATTTATGTGGTACGTTCACGAAGACATTAGACAAGGCCGTGGGAAGTTGCGTTAGACTTTTTGGAAAAGAGAAAAGAAAACTAAAAGATATTAACCAAATTATTTGAAATATGTTCGAACTTTGACCTATAAATAATAATTTCAATGGACCGACAACTTTTTTATTCCTACCTTGAAAATTTATAGCCCATGCTTTTAAAGCCCAACTATGTCGTGGCCCAAATGATTTATGTTTTTTTCTTTCACCATTCAATGGGCCAACTTTATGTTTTTCTTTTAAAGCCCAAATAGAAGCAGGTGGTGATAGGAGGATGGTGATTCATCGGAATTCTTTAGATTTTACATCTGGTTTTTGGTTTTTCACAGACCGCTCGGACTGAAATTTGGTCCGCCCTGTACTGATATCTGTGGTCCGGGCGGATTGCCTTACAATCCGGTCCGGAACATCACACGCCTTTCTCCTTTTCTTCTTTGGTTCGAGCGGTCCATCGCTCGATTTATGCACCTGGTCCGGACGGACTACGATTCAGTCCTGTCCGGACCAAGGTTTTCTCCCGGCCCTTGTTCCATTTTTCTCGTAGGAATTGAAAAAGTTAAACTTAACAGGAATGTTTTGGTCCGGACGGTCCAGAACATGTCCGATCCGGACCACATCAAAGGTAGTCTTTCCATTAGATTCTGGATTCGAATCGTCAGCTGCCCCTTCCGATCCGATTGTGAAAATCCCGGGTTATTACATGCATATAAATTTAAAAATGTACATATTTATATAATAATTTTTTACAAGTCTTTTTTACCTTTTCAGAATCCGAAGAAACAAACCAACAATATTTTTATATTTAATTTCTACAAGTCTTAGGATAATATACACTTTTTTATTTAATAGATAATACATATCGAGTTTAAAAGCAGCACAAATATATATATCTATATAAAAAAATTATATATTTATATATAGCAATAATATTTTATTTTATGTAAATTGATGATGAACATAACAAGCATTATTTCGACTCTTTTATTTCGTTATTTTTGTGTCCCCTCGTACAAACACGGAGCCACAAATATGGTTTTTGCCAATAACTTTTGTGGATGTTATTTGACTCTTCAGTTGCGAATGTTTAAAATTGTTTATCTCATTGAAGTATTATGTGATTAAATGGACCTCCCTTCGCGTCATTTTTATTTAAAATTTAATTACAAAATAATTTGCACACGTGGGATTCTAATTTTATATCGTGTTTATGAAATAAGCCAAAATGGTCTGCTCTATACGTAAGATACCAGCATAAGAAAATGGGAAGCACGACTAATTCGTACAAATGAATAATCACTGACCATTTTTTTTTTCCAATTTCTCGATAAGTTTTATTATTATTTGTGACAGGGTTCCGATGAAAAATCGTATTGCTATATTATATTTATATAATTACATTATATATAGCTTAATATTAATTATAAATAAACTTACAACACACTCTTTATCTACTTAATAATATAATATCAATACATCAAAATTTTCATATTATTTGAAAAGATATATTTTCACAATGTTATAAAATTTGTAGAATTTGAATGAATAAGATATCAAATACATCAAACATCCTAAATAAATATATAAAAACAGTTTACATGTCTTTATTTTTCTATTAACTGTAGAATGTTCCAATGACGTAAGCTTAATTTCTCGTATTAAATATGTCAGGCGACTGCGGCGTCATTTGTCGCTGTCCCAAATGCGACGCAAGAGGCCTTGTCTCATCAACGAAGAAATTTTCAAAGTTCAAACATTAATTTATTTTCATTTCTTTATAAATTTATGAACTGAGTATCAGCAAACAATTTTAATCGAAATAAAAATCTCAAGTTGTAGGAATTATAATAATATAATATGCAATCAAATCGGTGTGTATATTAAAATAAACCGACCCTTAGAATTGAATATTAATGGGAAATTCTCATAGCGTCAGAGTTTAGAATATTAATGGGAAATTCTCATGACGAGTTTAGGGGCGGATCCAATACAGTACAAATGGGGTCACATGCCCCATTCTTCTAATAAAAAATATTAATTTTTACTATAAATTTTATAAAATTTTAAATATATTTGCTAAATACCTCTGTATTAAAATATTAAAATTACATTTGTGGCTTTGTGCCCCCTTTAAATATTTTACTAGGTTCGATAATATTCATAAGTTATTTCTAACGATCGCCAAATCTGAATAAACAAACAAACTTGAGGTTATTTGTGTACTTTGTGTAATTTCATTTTTGGTTGGATTCTTTCTTTTTTTTAAAAAAAAAATTTTGTTGTTATGAATTAAACTTTCATTTATTCTATTATATTATGTATATAAAATAATAAAAAATGACTTCCCATATCGAGAAAATAAATATTATCTACATACTCATACATATATATATGCAGTGTTTATGGTACATGCATATTCTCACATATATGAAATAAAGACATGCGACATCATTCGTCGTCTTATTCTACATACATACATACATACATTATACATACATACATACATACATACATACATACATACATACATACATACATACATACATACATACATACATACATACATACATACATACATACATACATACAATACATTATACATACATACATACATACATACATACATACATACATACATACATACATACATACATACATACATACATACATACATACATACGAGTTGAAACCAATAATTAGCTACATCTCCTCACGAAGGGTTAACAATGACTCTCTCCACATCTACTAGAAGAGCTTTTCTCTCAATGACAACACACACACAAAGACATAAACATACACAAGATTATATAATAAATAAACTATAGCCAGCGGATCTAGAAAAAATCATAATGAGGTAACAGTAATAACAAATTTAATTTTACTATGGGTTTGTTTAACAATTTTAATTAAAATTTTATAAAATTTATAATAAAAAGATTAAATTTTTGAATTAAAAAAATAGGGACCTGTTACCCTTATAATTAGGTTCCCTATGGTCTTAGGTATATATATATGTATGTATGTATGTATCGCTACAACCCTAAGACAATTGTGTAGAGGACAAAGTCTCTCGTTAGCCCTTTTTTCCTTCTTAGAAGAGATTTCTGCAATCTGTCAAACACCCATCATCTCTTCTAAATCATTGTAAATCGCAAATATACGTTTCCCTTTTGTCATCCGCGTTACATTGAGAGATGAGATCAATGGATGGGAGAATGGAAGACACAGTTCCATTCGGAGCGATGGTGTTGATGGAGGCATCCACCATTGCTCTCACCATCCTGGCCAAGACCGCTTTGACCGGAGGGATGAGCCCTTTTGTCTTTGTCGTCTACACCAACGCCCTTGGCTCTCTCCTCCTCGTCCCTTACTCTTTCTTGTTCCACCAACACGAGAGGTATATATATGTATATGTATATGTATCTTTGCATACACGCATATATTCGTTCGTTCACATGCATGTGCATGTGGGTAAAATCTTGTTAATTACTTCCACTTACGTATTTCGCAAATGACCATTAGCTTTTAGGGTTTTGGGTTCTTGTGGAGAGCAAACCAGTGTTTATGGATTGATATTTACATTTCATTCATCATACATATCATTTATGGTCATCGCTGATCATTGATCCATTTCTTTCCTTCATCACAGAACCGATCGAACATTCTTCACGCTTAATTTCATTATATGTACGCTCCTTCTGGGTTTCACAGGGTAAGTGTATATATGTATAATACAAGGTCATGGTTCATAAATTCATGTCCTCGATATATAGAAATTAAACTACCTATCATTCTATGTCGGTCTCTCAAAATTTTGAAGAAATAATATTTTTTTTGTTGTAAGAATATTTTTGAGTATTGATTATGATATATTTTGTTCTTGGGAGGCAGCGTGTTTTTGTTCCAAAACTTGGCATTTATGGGGCTAAGTTACAGCTCTCCAATTGTGGTATGTGCAATGGGATTGCAGACACCTGCTTTGTCCTACTTGCTCTCTCTTGCTCTCGGGTATCTCTCTCTCTCTCTCTCCCTACAAATCTTTCACAAGTTAAATCTTAATTTTCCACCATCCATTAAATCTTGTTGGGTAACCAATTATATTATCATTTTGATTTTTAAAATTTTGAGAACATTAGAAATCATAAATAAATGAATAAAATTCATGAGACTTCATAGCATCTTAGCATTTCGAATTAAGATCATAGAGAAAAATATCAAAATAATTCTTTGAACATCATCCAAACCCCTATAAAAACGTAACCAAAGCCTTGTTATTACATGCCATGTTCCAAATCATTCAGATCTCACAGACATAACAACAACGATCAAAACAAGCAAATCTCATGCAATAAAAGAATCTACGTCGCAAATCTGACACGATCTCTATTCACGTCTTTTTTGTTCTTTATTTTAGAATTCTGAATATATATATACATACATGTAAATAGGAAAGCGAAGTTGGAATGGGAGAGAACAACAACACGAGGAAAAGTGATAGGCACGTTGGTGTCGTTGACAGGAGCCATGGTGGAAGTGATTTACCTCGGACCTTACACAAGACCTTCTCCCTCCTCTTCTCCAAACTCTTTGCTTTCAAGACACTTGGTCTTCTTCAAGAACTCCGACAATTGGGTTCTTGGTTGCTTTCTCCTTGCCTGCGCCTCTCTCTCTGTCTCCGCTTGGAATTTCATCCAGGTAAAAAAAAAATATATTCATGATATATATATATATCGATTTTGCAACATAAATGAAATTAAAGTACGTACATGGGTCGGTCCATGTTTTACAACTTATATGATCACACTCCCATGAAATAAAGCCAGTAAAATGTTCATCTGCTGAATACACTCGTTACATAATAAAAGGGTATAAAATGTCGGCAAAGAGGGCAAGAAAAAGCAAAAAGGCCTATGAACACAGCGAATACTACATGATTTCACCCAATCAGAATAGGCCAACTGGTGTAATTGGTTGAGAAAAATAAGGGGTTCTTGTCCCAGTATCCCATATTCGAATGGCTGTTGGAGAGGAAAGATACAATTTAATTTTATCAAGATTGTCTTCGATTTCGGATGGATGTAATTGGGCCGAAAGTTCGGTAAACCAGTCTCAATACAAAAAAAAATGCTACATGATTTCGGGCCATCATCGGTGTTTGTATTGTCAAAGTTTCAGGGCAAAAACCTAAGATTAGGTTCTTGTTTTTTGCTTTGGTATATTTCAGGTGGATACAGTGAGGAAGTATCCACAGGTGATGAAAGTAGTGGCTGCTTACAGCTTAGCAGGGACAGTCCAATGTTCAATTTTCTCAGCAATCATGGAGTCTGACCTAAATGCATGGAAACTGAAGCCTAACATGGACCTCATGCTCATCATTGCCACAGTGAGCATATGTTATATACATTATAATTAATGGATTATAATTAAGGATAATTGTTTGTGGTTAACTACTTATTTTATATATGGTACGTTCCATTTTTTCATTAGGGTATCTTTGGGAGCATAATCAGGACAAGTGTTCATGTGAAATGTGCCAAATTGAAGGGGCCTTATTATGTGCCATTGTTCAAGCCATTTGGTATCCTTTGGGCTACCATTTTTGGCACAAGTTTCTTTGTCAACAGTCTTCATTATGGAAGGTACGGCTATAATATATTGATTGTTAATACTTAATTATTAGTTATCGATTGGCAAACATGATTTCTATTTATGCAATATATACATAGCATTGCAATTATTTTTTCCATTAATTTATATATACATCATATACTTACAAATATCTATTTTTTTTACTAACCGTACCCGTTTTCATTGAAGTTTTGAGGCTTCCTCTTTGAGGATGAACTTTGACATTTTATTTGAGGATTTTACTACTGTAAAACTTAACACTCTTTGTTACTCGTTTCTCAATTATTTTTTCCTCCATTGATGTTCCTTTTCTATTATATTTCATTTCTTTTTTAAGGGTTTCCCAAGTTTAGAATTTTTACTTTTTTTGTACAAATCGTTTCCTTTATTGTTTTTCGTATATCATATTCCAAATTTCTAAAACTCAATAACTTGTATCTTTTAGTTTTATTTTTAAATATTATATTTACATATTTTCATTTTTTTTACTTCTCTTTATATTTTTTATTTTTCTTTGACTTTTGTTTATCCTTTTGCTTTTTTTATGATTTTTTGTTTTTTAAATTGTTTCTTGTTTAGTTTTGCGTGTTTTATTTTTTCTTTGCTTTTGTTTTTCATTTTCTCTCTTTCTTTGTAAACTATACGAAATGTTATATTTTTCTTTTTTATTTAAAATTAATTTTTATATATTTTTTATTATTTCTTGTTTTTGTATTTATTTCAAAGAAGTCATTCATATTTTTATTCATCTGATATGGTATATGATATACATAAGAAAACAAGTTTGTGACACCCAGTCCCAACATACATCGTTATCATCATCAGAATCGTTTCTATTTGAATCGTGTAAATTGAATTAAGAAATAAATATTTTCATATATCAAGAAATTTATGGTAGTGGAAGAAACTTTCTAGATTGAAAATGACAAATGAATACAAAAGCATGTATGAAAATTACACATCAAACACACCACCAACTATATGTATATAGAAAATAGAAAAAATTATGTTACTATCTAAAACCGAAAAAGAAAAGGAAAACATTATACATGTTGAACATAACGCAATATGATTAACTACTAACTAATACCTATAAATTTTGAATTTGAGTCAGAATTTTTTGAATACTCATGGGTCCGATTAATTTGTAACTTTACGTGTTGTGTGTTAGTTAATGTATCGAGATTCAACCCTTTTATTAAAAACCATGGATTTGAACAAGCACAGAAAGTGAAGCTTATTCCAAGTAAATATGAGGTTTTTTTTGGGCATATAAGTGAAGATATAATGCTTAATTCTTTATTGATTTTTGGTATTTATCATATAGTATGATTTTTATATGCAGTGTGTTAGGAGCGACGGTAGCTGGGATTGGATACCTAATGATAATGTGGGGACAAGTTCACGAGGAAGAAGACAAGAATCATATGAATCAGAAGGGTGAAATCATCAATAATACACAAGAGACTGTTCCTCTTCTGAGAGAAAACGACGCTGTCGATGGTCATGTCTAGATCTCAAAATATCATGCGGAGTGTGGATTTGTTTTTTCAATTTTTGTGCATGGCTTCATTACTAACCTTGCATTATCTAATTTTTTCAATTAAAAAAAAATAGGAGTATGGTTTTTGTGTTGTATTTTTCCTTTAATGTATTATGGATTTTAGAGGGTTTCAAAGATTTTGCATTTTTTTTATTTAAGTTTTTGAAATGCTTTGTACTACCACGGAAAAGTGTGGAAAAATTGTTGGATTTTTCATTATTCAATATAAAATATTATAATATTTATAGCTAAAATTAAAATCACAAAATATTTTTCTTAAATTAAAATAAATATCTAAAAAGATATAAATAAAATCAAATCTAAATATTATTATAATATTTTAGAATGTTTTTCACATATATCTTAGAAAGCAAAATATATCCCATATTCCATCATTTGATCCCTCTCATGACCATTATTCATTACACACATACATACACTGCATACCTCATATCACACACACAAACATATATATATATATATATGATCAACTAGTTATTTTGGAGATAAGCATCGATGTCGACGAAGTTCTTGATCTTGAAGTCGACGATCAATGTGGGATTGGGAATGTCCTTGTTGGTTTTGATGTACTGGCAAGAGAACTTCACAGTACATCCTTGAACCTTTGGAATCACCGTGAAGGTTCCATCGAAAGCTTTGTACAATTCCTCCATCCCTCCAATCACAGTGTAACTGTAGCCCTTGTTCGGTTCGTCTTCCGACACTGAGACTATCTTCTCCGTCGCTGTCTTCGTCGGAAAACCTAATTCAACAACATATCTCATCATGCATGTCAAGTACATATACATATATATATATATATATATATACGCGCACGTATATATCGGTGGAAGGTACCTTCGCCATATGTGACCAAAGCAACAGTTCCGGGAGCGAAGGAAGATCCTTGGATGACTTGAATGCTCTTGTAAGAATCTGGAAGAATCTTGGGGAAGTTCGTGATTGGATCGCCTAGAATCTTCCACATCTCCTCGCCCGATGATTTTGCATCTACCTCCACTACGATGCTCCCTCTCGACGCCATCTCTCCCTCTTTCTCTCTCTCCTCTTGTTTCGAGTTTTTTTTCTTTGAAGATAAATGTGAGTGTGTGCATTTGGTGTATGTATAAATAGGTCCATGAGTTTGTGTTATTCATCAAACAAAAATAACAGGTAATAAATAAAAAAGGAGAATCGCCGTGAAATACCTCTACTTTTTTCTCGTCTCAATTTAATACATGTACTTTTTTAATTATTGAATAATACCTATACAATTTGTTTTTTTTCAAATAAATCCTATACTTTTAAATTATTGACCAAAAAATCCCTACCGTCAAAAACCCGCCACATAGACAAATAGAAATCTTACGTGGCGGCAAAAATCCCAATATCTCTCCTAATCATCGCGCCATGTCATCGCCACGTCAGAAATTAAATAAAAATAACTAATTAATAAATTAATTAACAATAATAATTAATTAAATAAATAAATAATCAGAAAAATAAATAATAAATATATATATATATATATATATATATATATATATACATATATGCATAGACATATATATACATATGTATATAAATATATATATACACATATATATACATACAAATAAACACACATATATATATATACCAATACATATATAAATATACATATATACACATACATATATATATATATATATCAATACATATACATACATACATATACATATATACACACATATATATATACACATATTACATACATATAAATACATGCACACATATAACATATATATATATATATATCAATACATACATATACATACACATATATATACATATACATACATACATATATAAATACACATATATGCACGTATACATATACATATACATATATATAAGCACATATATATATATATATATCAATACATATATATACATATACATACATACATATAAACACATACATATATAAATACATACATATATATATATACATTCGCATATATACATGCTACATATATACATATATATAAATATATAAATATATGTATATACATGTCTTTATGTATATATATATGTATATGTATGTGTATGTGTTGTATATGTATGTATATCTATATATATGTGTATACATATGTATATATATGTGATTGTATATGTATATATATATATGCGAATGTATATATGTATATATATGTATATGTATATATATGTATGTTTATATATATGTATTAATATATATATATATATGTGTGTTTATATGTATGTATATATATATGTATATATATGTGTGTTTATATGTATGTATATATATATGTATGTATATATTTATATACGTATGTATGTATATATATTTGTATGTGTATATATGTATTTATATATATTTTTTTATTATTTATTTTTATGATTTTTTATTTAATTAATTAATTATTATTAATTAATTAATTTTTATTTTTTATTGAATGTGTGATGTGACGATGACATGACGCGATGATTAGGAGAGATGATGAGAATTTTACCGCCATGTAGGATTTCCGTTTGTCGACGTGGCGGTTATTTGACGGTAGGTATTTTTTGGCTAATAATTTAAAAGTATAAGATTTATTTAGGGAAAAACCAATTGTACATGTATTATTCAATAATTAAAAAAAATATATGTATTAAATTGAGACCAAGGAAAAATACAGGTATTTTACGGCGATTCACCCAAAAAACATTTCTCTTCCATTCTTCTTCTTCGTTTTTTCATTAAATTTTTTTTATATGTTGATTTTTCCAATAATTATTTTTATTTCTATTTTTTCGCGCTATTGCAGTACTTGAAAAATATAATAATAGAAAACTAAATAAATAAAAAATTTAAATTTTCACAAAATGGTATTAGAATCGGAATCGATTTGAAGCAAAACGTCAGAGCAAAATTAAGTACGAGAAGACACAAACAATGAGTATAAGGGGAGCACTAATCTCAAGTATATATGCACTAAAGGCACAATTACACAAATAGCAACATAGCAGCAAAGCCGATAACATATTCAACTGGTCATAAATTTCGATGAATAAAATTACGAACTTTGGGCGCCAGGAATGAAGACAACGTTGTTGATGTTAAGAGAGTTATGAGATATTGTTAAAAATGAGGCTCTACAAGTGTTATCGGCATCACACACATTACAAATCGTACAATTGAGAGAAAAAAGACTAACGACCCTTTCAGTTACTAAAGCCTTCTATCAAAGATATAGTTTTCCGAAAGGTGATAAATGTAACAACATCAAAGAATGTCTGGGTGAAACTATAAGAAGCGTTTCAAGGCAGCGAATGCGTCGTGATTGTATGACTACATTTGTTACATACGCAATTTGAAGATATTAATATGAAAGAGTGGCAATGTATCCAAGCATATATACATTTTCACATACATATACATTCATACACATACATTACACACATACAAATATACATACACATACATACATATGTTGGGTTTTGGGCTACGGATTCCTAGCATGCGATCATATCGATCTAGGGTTTGGTTTACTAGGTTTCATGCAGCGGAAGAATAATCTAAACCTAGTCAAACGTCACACGCAACCAAAATCATCCGTAAAACCCCGTTCAATCGTGTATATCACCGTAGGAATCGAATACTTACCTCTTTCCTGAAGATCTGAAAGTATCAATCGATCCAGGGCCTGTTTTAATCACCAAGAGCTGAAAGTACAGCTCCTCTACACGTATCCACACCGACGGGAAGGATTCCAAACGCTTTTGGAACTGATCTGCTAGGATCTGTGAAGTAAATAGGGTTTTCAAGACTTGGGATCGAATCCCAGGAACTAGAACCTCAAAAGAAACGATTTTCTTGTGTTCTAGATCTGTCTTAGGATTCTGAAAGTTGAGTTCTC
>NW_010965869.1:504219-511033 GCF_000463585.1 Tarenaya hassleriana | reverse complement strand
GATCGATCATTGATGTTTATTGGAAGCATGAGGATGATGATCTGGACGCGTCCAGTTTGATGCTTGGAAAGATGTCTTCGGAATTGCGTAAGCAATTAGAGGACATGGACAATTCTTTGATAGTTGATCAGTTGAATGTGTCATTCCAAGAGAAAGCTGGGAGCCGAGGGAAGAATGATATGGTAGTTGTTGGAAAGAGTTCCACCAAAAGGAAACGTTCCAAGGGCAAGGGCAAGAGGAAAGTGGCAAGCGTTGTCATTGAACCTAAGCCTGAGTCCAAGAAGGAAGAGTGTTATTTCTGTCATGCCATCGGGCATTGGTATAGATATTGCAGACTCTACCTGGAAGATCAGAGGACGAAGAAGCTTACAGAAGCTTCGACTTCTGGTATCTTTGTTATAGAGGCGAACTTGTTTGCTTCTACATCATGGGTATTAGATACCGGATGTGCCTCACACATTTGTGGAAATGTGCAAGGACTTCGAGGAAGTAGACAATTGGCGAAGGGTGAAGTAGATCTCCGCGTCGGGAATGGAGCAAGAGTTGCTGCGTTGACCGTCGGGACTTATGATCTTACTTTACCTTCTGGACTTGTGTTAGAACTACATGATTGTTATTTTGTACCTGCCATCAGTAGGAACATCATATCGATTTCATGCTTAGACTTAGATGGTTTCAGATTTGTTATTGAGAACAAATGTCTGTCCATTTATAGAGGCGATTTATTCTATGGTAAGGGTTACCAGTTTAATGGCCTTTATGTTTTGGAAGATGAACCATCTAGATACAGGTCGATCTATAATGTTCGTACTAAGCGGTTTAAGCCGAACGACTTAAACCCGACCTATCTCTGGCATTGTCGACTTGGTCACATCAATGAGAAACGCATAGCGAAGCTTCATTCTGATGGACTTCTTGATTCTTTTGATTATGAATCAATCGAATCATGCGATTCCTGTTTGATGGGCAAGATGACAAAATCTCCTTTTACTAGAAAAGGAGAACGGGCTACGGAGTTGCTAGAACTCATACATAGTGATGTGTGCGGTCCTATGAGCTCGCCCGCTAGAGGGGGTTATCTGTATTTCGTTACGTTTACTGATGATTTCAGTAGGTACGGTTATGTCTACTTGATGAGACATAAGTCTGAAACGCTTGAATTGTTCAAGAATTTCAGAAGCGAGGTACAGAACCAACTTGGCAAGATGATCAAGTGCTTCGATCTGATCGAGGTGGCGAGTATATGAGCCAAGAGTTCACTGACTATCTGGCAGATTGTGGGATTGTCTCATAGCTCGGCGGCAACACTTGCCGTTTTGCCCTTGCCTTTCACGCCCTTGGAACGCTTCCTCTTGTTGGAACTCTTTCCAACCATTAGGACATTCTTCTCGACTTTGATGTTCTGCTCGGCCGATCGCAACATCCCATGTAGTTCGGTCAAGTCCTTCTCCATCCCGTGCATGTTATAGTTCATGACAAACTGGTCAAAACTATGCGGCAGGGATTGGAGAACTAGGTCTACTGCCAACTCACGACTAACCTCCAACCCTAGTCTGTCAAGATCCTCTAGATAACCCTTCATCTTGAGGATATGAGTACTCACGGGTGAACCATTGGTCATCTTACAGTTTACCAGGTTCTTAAGGACGTTAAATCGTTCGACCCTCGCCTGTTCCTCGAACATAGTCTTGAGATGCTCGATCATCTCGAAGGCATCAGTTCCTTCGAGTTGTTTCTGCAACTCAGCCGACATAGATCCGAGCATCAGACAGGTCACGTCCAGGTTGTCATTGATGTGCTTATGGTAAGCATCTCTGACAGCCCTGGGCGCATTGGCCGCTGGTTCATCCTCAGGAACGGTTTCTTCCAGCACGTAGAGCTTCCGCTCGTGCCTGAGAACAATTCTCAGGTTGCGGTACCAGTCGAGAAAGTTTCCACCAGTGAGTCTCTCCCGATCCAGGATGGATCGCATGGAGAGATTAGCCAGATTACCTGCAGCAGTCATATTCTACAGAAAAAGACAAAACAAAAGACATAAAACATGCAAGTCGCTTAGTACACATACTAACACAGATAATAGATGCAATATGACAAGCTCCCACTAAGAAAAACATCCTCAATGAGTTTCTAAGTGAGGTAGGATCCATATTTCACATGCTTTTGAGTCAGCTAGGGCATGACGCTCAAAAACATGCTATTTAGGTAGACAACACATTGTCAATCACATCCTATGTGATTCCTAGATGTGTATGGGATAGTGATACGCTATCACTGCATGTTCCTCATCCCATCCTTACCATCAGTTCCAAGTCCGACTTGATAACCCAATTCAAGCTCAACCATATTCGAGCTATGAGAATCACGATTTCTCCATACTGCCTCACCAAGATAATCAGGCACGCTCAGCTAGGGCATGACCCGTAACCATGACGATCGAGGCCTTGACAATTGCTCTACTAATGTGCGGTAATAGCTTGAGATTTCATGAGGTATATGTGACTTGAACACAATGAAATCTTGACTGAATTCAAGTCAGTTCAATCAAGATGTTCCGATCATATCGGTAGAATCAGAATCTCGGCTTAGACACTTGAAACGATGCAACAATTGCATCTAACAAAGTCTGACGAACTGACTCGGTCCGAGTCAACACTTGACTCGGTCCGAGTCAGAAGCCGAAATCATCTACAGAACAATCTGAACCAAAACTTGACAACCGGACAACTTTCAGTACTGACTCTGTCCGAGTCAAAACTGGCTTGGTCCGAGTCAGAAGTCTGTAAGGCCTCTGTTCATTTTGGTTCGTTCTGACTCGGTCGAGTCAACACTTGACTCTGTCCGAGTCAAAACTCTGATCTGTCGTTCTGACTCTTTCGTTCTGACTCGGTCGAGTCAAAACTCTGACTCTGTCCGAGTCAAAACTCTGGGAGACACTTTCAGGCCACGAAATCTAGGGTTTCACCCTAATTCGATGCGCCATCAAGCCGTCTTCTTCCTGAAACTCATCCATGCATCAAATAATATTCATAATATCATAAACATGCATAGATCAGGCCTATCATGCAATTCTAACCATTAAAATCATGTAGGCAAGCAACAAGCACGGCGATATACAGAGAACCAGGCTCTGATACCACTGTTGGGATTTAGGCTACAGATTCCTAGCATGCGATCATATCGATCTAGGGTTTGGTTTACTAGGTTTCATGCAGCGGAAGGATAATCTAAACCTAGTCAAACGTCACACGCAACCAAAATCATCCGTAAAACCCCGTTCAATCGAGTATATCACCGTAGGAATTGAATACTTACCTCTTTCCTGAAGATCTGAAAGTAGCATTCGATCCAGGGCCTGTTTTAATCACCAAGAGCTGAAAGTACAGCTCCTCTACACGTATCCACACCGACGGGAAGGATTCCAAACGCTTTTGGAACTGATCTGCTAGGATCTGTGAAGTATATGAAGTGGGATCTAATCCCGGGAGCTAGAACTATGAAAGAAACGATTTCTTCTGAGTTTTTGCTCTGTTTTAGGGTTCTTTTCGTCTGTCTTAGGTTGAGGACGGCGTCCAATACCCTTCTTATAAGATAGGAACCCTAATCCTTGTGAAAAGAGACTTTTTCCGAGTATTGACTCGGTCCGAGTCAGAACTCTGACTCGGTCGAGTCAGAACGAATCAGCCCAAGCCCATTGTCAACTCTTGACTCGGCCCATTTAGTATTGACTCGGTCCGAGTCAAAACTTTGACTCGACCGAGTCAAAGTATCAGCCAAGCCCAAAACACTTTCTGGGCTTCGACTCGCGTGGAACTGACTCGGTCCGAGTCAAATACTGACTTGGTCCGAGTCAGAAGGCTGAAACTGTCCCGACACTCTGATTTGATCCAAAAACCGTTTTTCGACCAAATCCAAGTATACCTTTCCGATACTTCACATATAAATCCATCCCTAATGGTGTGTGACCCTGTAGGCCCATTCGCAGTGGCAGCAGCCTCGAGAACCATTCCCGATCTACAAGTCATGGTTAGCCTCTAGCAAGACGCCATGACCACCCACGTTGAATTGAGTTAGAGGTCTAACCAAGGCAATAACATCTCTAGTTCTGATCCTTTATCTCACGATATCATATGTTGAACAAGGGCATGGTTTGAGCCACCCTTCAAGTTCAACCGCTTTCTCGTTTTGGCAAATCGACTAATAAAATAGATGCAACTTCATCTATAGCGTGGCCACGCATTTTCATAGTCCGACTTCCACGAGAGGGCCCAGCGATATCTCTCCTATTGAGGAGGTGATAAGTCCCATATTGCATGTCTATTATCTCCATATGATTCGTGAACGTATCTGATCAACGCCGTTATAATCATCCGGTTAAAGACGACGTTTGACGCAGTCAAGATACGCCACTCCTCATATCAGATACTCTAGACATCTCAGGTCTGAGGATCCAAGAACAAACCGCTTTATGAGATTCAAGTCATGACTCTGTCCATGTGACAATCTCATGCGGGTCATCCAGTCACTCGTTCACAACGAGTACCCATGATTGTGATATGCATCCAATGCATCAATCACACCTCATGCTAGTCTTAATTCATCATTGTTCCCACAATGATAACTGACCAGGGAGTTTAGAATCATTCTATAATGATTCAAGGATGCCGAAATATAACAAACATGCCAATCATATAACGGGAATGTAACGCATTCATAAATCAATGAATCAATACAAAGTCAAAATGTCATATCACGGATCATCCTAGAGCATTACAACCAACAACATATACATATATTTTCATATACACAAACACACATACACATACATATATATATATATACACATATTTTCATATACACAAACACACATACACATTCACACATATACACATATATACACATACATAAATATTCATACACATATACATTTCACAAACACATACACATACATATATACACACACATATACACATATTCATATACACATACAATCACATATACATACACATACATATTCATATTCACATATATATACACATACACATACGTATTTTGATTTTGTTTTCTTTTCATTTGCCATGTGAACGATTTTGTCACCATTGTTCTTTGTTATTTTTATTTTTAATTTTGCCATTTCCATAGTTGAAAAAGAAAAAAAGGCGTTGCGGGTGACATTTAACGTAGATAATTAGAACTCAATTACGTGAGAGAAGAATTTGGAACACATTCGGTAGTTTCATGATGTCGGCCGGAACGGAGAGCCCAAATTTTATGGACATGATCCACGTGGCCGCACACAGATATTTCGGTACCACATGCGTGGCCCAAAGTTTATGGGACATGATCCACGCGGGCCTGGCTACACAGAGATCTTTCGGTGTCGTTTGGTGACGGTGTTCGGGAACCATAACACAGGGCTGTTTGGGAATTGACATATAGTACCCGATATAGGAATGTTTGGGAATTGATACATACTACCCGAATGTATCCGTTGCACACACGTCTTTCTTCCTCCTCTTCGCAGACAGACAGTTCCCTTCTTCTTCCTGCGCTCCCTGGGCGATTTCAGAAATTGTTGGTTGCCGGTGAAGCGTTCTTCGGTGGTGATGGTGATGGTGAGGCCATGTCCATGCGCTCGAGTTGGTTGTACGGTTCAATGTTGCCGTTGCGGTCTCGGAAAACGCTATCGAGTACGATTCTTGATGTATCTTCTTGAATTTGAACTGTGATTCTTGCTTTCAGCTGCGTTCTCTCTCTCTTCGGTGGATCTTTCTTTCACCGGAGGCTATTTCGATTCCTACGATGGTGATCGAGAGGAACACCTTTCGTTTCGTTTTCTTCCTCTCCCCTTGATTCATTATGTTTCTTCTCTGCGTCTTCGTCGCTCCACTGATCCTCTCTCCCATGTTGACCATTGTCGTTTTCCGACCATGTATACGTAGATTCTTGTACGTGGATACTGAATTCACAACCCGTTGATGATCCATTTTTGTTGGTTTATTACTCATGGGTTGCTCCATTTTCTGTATTGTAGCCACTGTTTTTTCTTTTACTGTAATTTGATTGAAAGGTAGTCACTACTGTTAATCAATCGAATCACAACTTGCTTAAGTCTGATTTATTGCTGTTTATGGCCAGCCTCGAGTATGCTCCATCGTTTAGAGTGATTTTTCTTTGTAACATGATGGCATCACTGTGATTCATTCGTCTTATTGTTTTTCTCTAGCAGACTTTAGTATTGGTCTACGTAGTCTGTTTTGACAATTTACTAGAGATTTACTGTTCTTTATTCCGAAAAGGCCTTAACAAGGAAAATGAAGATGGGATATTTCTTTGGTCTATCTATGAACTGAATATCCTGGTAAGTTCTAGATATCTGCCGAACCTTTACATTCCTTTCTTGTTTATCTACAAAAAATATATATTCCTACAGATATGAAGTTCCTTTATGTTATGTTACTTTCAGATATGAAGCCAATAACATGATGGTGTCACTGTGATTCATTTGTGTTATCATTAATATCTAGTAGATGTTGGTTTTGGTTTATGTAGGGTGTTTTGACAATTTAGTGCGAAGGTGATGTTCTTTATTATGAGAAAGGCCTTAACAAGGAAAACGAAGATGAAATATCAGTTTTGTGTATCGACAAAATGTATATTCGGATAAGTTCTAGATTTCTGCCTTAGCTATCCACGTAAACTATATCTTCGTCTTTGTAGTGTCTTGCATTTACTTGTGGCAGTTTTTCTGGGAGATGTTCTATAGACAAGGTCTGGAGCTCCAGTCATACTAGGATCTTGCTGGGGAAAGAGTTTT